>NW_026558517.1:0-172769 GCF_026930045.1 Uloborus diversus | reverse complement strand
GAATTCTCTTTTACTTTCAATGGTAGAAAATTGTACCAACCGGCGAATATGTAGTCACTGTCTTGCTTCGGGCAAATGAAGTGTTTCATCTAAAATTTGTACAAATAAGTGATATTTTTAAAAGATTTTTTAAGTATTTTAGTAGTGTTGTTAATTTATTATGGACGTCATGGACGCAAAAAGCTGATAAGAGGAAATTCGATTAGATTTGAATATAAGCTGTGGGTGTTATTCTCGTAATACGGACTTTTATTTTTTTTCGGTACCATATTGCGTCACCTAGACGAATTGGTATAGCATGAAATATTAGTATTGGTATAGTATTTGTATAGTATATTGGTATAGTATGGAAAAATAATAAGAACCTAAGTACCAGAGGAAAACGCATGCCATTATGGGCAATTTTTTACTTTTGTTCCTGTGCTAAATGATATTCTTTCAACTTATACATTGAAAGAGTATACAAATGTATGTTCCATTGGGTTCAAGAAATGAAATGAAGAAATACACACACAATCAACCAAGAACAGCATGTGGTAATGCTGCAATAAAGATGATGCTGTAAAATGGAACGGCAATACTGCAGTAGCAATTACAAGCAATAAAGTATTCAGGACATGATGTGAATCAGGCAGTAAATGAGATGCTTTTGAGAAAAATAATTTTATTATTCCAATATCGTAGTTATTGAAACACATACAAGTGCATCTACCGGATAGACCTTTTTGATCCGTAGAAGAATACGGTATTAGAAATTGTTGCAAAAAAAAAAAAAAAGGGAAGTTAACTTTTTTTTTGGGGGGGGGGGGGGACAATTTCTGCAAAGTGCTGTAAAAGAATGGCAAATGTTCCAGACTTTTTGAAAAGAAGATTCGCTATTTATTCCGAGAAGATTGTGGATGCAAAAATATTCGGTTTAAAAATATATTCAATTCGAAATTTTACTACATTTTTTAGTATCGATTTTTTCAAGTTCATATTTCATAAAATTTTATTTTACAAAATGAACACATTTCTTTTTTCTTTTGAAATAAATGAAATTGTAATTAGAAAACTCTTTTATGTAAGTGTAAGTAATATTCTACAATTATAAATAATTATAAGTGGTAATCAATGCAATTATTGCAATCAAACAATAAATGTAAAATTTGCAAACAAAATGTGCTCACACCATACAAACGCCGGTTGGTAGAAAAATCTACCATAAAAATAAAAATAGAAAAATTTAACGGGAAAAATTAAATTTGTATATAATGCACTTACTAGACATAAAATCAATAAATACTAATAAAATTATCAGTTTATTGTTTTTTTCGAAACCGGCATTAATGGGTTAAACACGGAAATGTTGTTAGCCAAAAGGATCGAGGCAAATTGCAATGGTTTACGAATAATTTATTATTTAAGCTACAAGATTACGTGTTTACTGGGAAAGCAGTGATAGGAGAAAATGAAATAGAGGAGCTTCATAAAAAACAAACAACTTGCGGGTGCCTGTTCGATATGTCCCTCTCACGAGAAACTCAAAACGGAATGTTCCACAACAGAACAGAGGTTATTTGTGCTGGTTTTATGAATCTGGGGAGCATGTCATGTGCTAATGATAACTATACCTCCAAAACAACAATATGAAACACACTCAGCGTCATCTATCGGTACATTTCGGAACTATTTTTTTTCCTTTGCCAAACAAAATCCCATAGCCATCCAATTAAATGAAATAATGTTATGTCATGTAGAATGTGTATCGTGTATCAGACGTTCATTCGAGACTTGCTATGTTTACTTTTAAAGCAGGCTATCAAAGAACATTTTGCCTTTAACGCCTCAGAATTTCTAAGATTCACAAGTATGTAGTTTCTATTTTTAGGAAAAGAGTTGCTTTAAAGATCTCGACTGTGCTAAAAATATTAATTTAATTTCGTTTTTATGGAAATATTTGTAAAATATTTATCCATTGCAACAAAGGCTTCCAATAAATATTAGTTGCTATTAAATTCCAAACAAATAACAAAAAATTGAATATCCTGTATTTTTCAATTAACGAAATAATATTACGGCACGTAGAAGATATCTCAGAAGTTTATTCACGCCACACGCTGTGTTTACTTTCAAAACATACCATCAAAGATGTTTTTGCTTTTTACACCTTCCAATTTCTAAGTTTCACCAGTGTGCAGTTTCTAATTTAGGAAAAGAGTTTCCTCAAAGATCTCGATTTTGTGAAAGACATTCATTCCGAAAGCAAACAGTGAGCTAGCGAGGAAAATGGCGATACGAAAACTCCCATTCCCCCATCGAACCGAAGATTTTTTTTTCTTCTTCTTCCTTTTGATTCCCGTTTCATTCCCAACACTTCTAGCCGTTTCTGATGAACTAGTTTCAAAAGCTTTTTGAAGATCAATTGCTAGGCTCTGAGTGTCCTCTGCTTTTGACACTTGCTTCAAATTGATCTGTCTGGTTAGAAGTAAAGTGGTCCAAGCTTGTGATTGGAGTCCTAAGGGCCCTCAGCAAAAATTATCTCATTACCCAGCTTTCAACAATAAAACTAAACGCAAGACCAACTCCTTAGTTCTTTAATTGCTTGTCAACAAACAAATGGTAGAATTGTGCTCTCTTTAACACGGTAGAACTCGTGGGCCAAAGTGTAGCGCGGTTTACCTGTACTACTACGCGGTTTTTAAGAAATACTTAATATATTTCAAAAACAGAACGAATTGAAGACACACATTTAACATTTAACATAAGAGATTTAGGTTTTTTTTTTCTTTTTTACTTCCTTTTACAAAAAAGGAAGTATTGTATTCGCGAAAAAAATTTCACTCAAAAATCGACCTTAATTTCCATTTTTCTCATCCCCGAATGAATATTGAATTTTTTTTCGACTTGACCACACGTGGATAAGTGCCTAAGATAAACACGCGAAATATCCATAATGACGATTCCCGAGTTAATTACAACGAATTTTCTCGTGACGTCTGTATGTACGTATGTATGTGCGTATGTGCGTATGTGTGTATGTGTGTATGTGTGTATGTATCTCGCATAACTCAAAAACGGTATGTCCTGGAAAATTGAAATTTGGTACGTAAACTGGGGTCTAGTTGTGCACCTTCTCTTTTGGTTGCATTTTGATGTTCCTAAGGGGGTCTTTTGTCCCTTTTGGGGGGGAAATCATTGTTGATTTCGATGTTAACTCAAGTTGTGTTATAATTTGTTGGACACTTGGCGATATATCACCAGTCTTTTGGTCGCCAAGTTTTGTTGCCAGCTTGGCGACAAATTTGGCGATTTTCTTTATTTAATTCCGTTTCATTTTGTCCACTGTTGTTGATATTTAGGGAGTAAACAACTGAATCACATTAAAATTGCCAACAATAGTGAAATGACATTAAATTGGAGAAAAAGGAAGTCATGTGATGCACACATCAGCTCGTTTTTTTTTTTTTTTTTTTTTTTTTTTGGATTTGACTTCCAGTTGGATTCGGTCTCCAGTCGCATATTTCCTTCCAAGAAATGAATTAGGGCGAAAAAAAGTCTTCTTGAATGAAAAGATTTAGAAACACATCTACTGAAGTTCGGGTTCAAATCTATTTAATTGCATACTCGAAAATATACTATTTAAAGTGACTGGGGTGACTCAAGACCCTGAGCGAGTTAATTTAGTGTGGTTTAGTGCGATTGTAGTTAGTGTAAATAATTTTGAATCTAAATAATTTGTCATCCGTAAATTATTTAGACATGGATCCGAACCTGTCCAAAATGAAAAAGTGAAGGGTATCGTAAGTAGTGGTGGGATTTACAGCTTTGGGGCCCCGTCACGAACTATTTTTGGGGGCTCATTTGTTCATCACAGAACTATGTAAACATTTGTCACGACTTTTTTTTTGTGTGTGTCATTCAGTGCCTCTATGACCACGAGGCCCCTCGCAATCGTGACATAGTAAATCCACCGTTGATCGCAAAGGCAAGCAAATAATCTTACAACACCACATTTACAACACGTTCTGTTCATAGATGGGTGTTGTTAGCTTGGATCTACTGCTATTATTAATATGATTACTTTTTAAAATAAATTAACAGTTTTTTTAAGTTTTCGGAGTGAACTCATGTACGAGCGTCTGAGGTGTGCTTCGTTCATTTCAATGTTACTCTGCTTAATTTAGAGACTAACACACATCTGTAACGGAAAATTGCATCCCTGCAAACTAATAGATGCATCCATTTCGGCCTGTAAACCAAATATTCATCTTTGCATCTTATCTGTGGTCAGACAATGTATATGAGGGCTCTTTTGTCAGAGTTATTAAACAATAATACGTATTTTCCAATGTGATCATGTGAATTACTAAAATTATGAAGTCTAATAATTACACTATCTGACCGCATTTTACAACTAATTTTAAATGAATATTATGTAAGCGCCCTTCGGAGATTAAACGAACTTTTTCTGCTGTATGCTGACATACAAAGGTGTCACAAAGAAAGAGTTTTTTTTTTTCATTTCGATTCTGTTTCTAAAAACGTTAGTTCTCCACAATTTACTGTAAATATAGGAAAGAAAATAATTTTATCTGATACATTTGTTGCTACTCTAAGTACGATACTTACCTGTGATTTTAAGCGAAACTTTTAATGTCACTACTTCAGGTTTTTACCATCCCATAAAAAAATCCATTTCGAATATCAGTACTCTCTCTTCAAATAGACTTAAAAGGGAAGCACATTTTCGAAAATAAATTACAATTATATTCGCAAACACCGGCCTTGAATTGAACCAAACAAATACCAGAGATGGAGGTGATAATGATACGTCTGAAGAAAAAAAAAATATTTGTAGATTGGTCAAATATTTGCTTCCCATTTCATAATGTAGGAAGCTTTATGGCCAGCCTTCCAATAAACTACAGCAATCGGACATCTTAAAAGAAGCCCTAATCTTCAAAGTTACACCATTTTGCACTTGATGACCTTAAGCAGTCGGTAAAAGCTCTTACCAACAGAAAACGATGGAAGTTAGAATTGGAAATGCTTTTTTTTTTTTCTTTTCTCCTCCTAGCCGAAAATCTCAAAGTGTGTCTTGTGAATGGGATGCCCGAGGTGTATTTCTGAAGTACATATTGGCAGACGACTATTTCTCCTGCTGCTTTTTCCCGATCATCATTACCTGCTGTGATCTATATTTACTTAAGTTTCAGTGCTATCAGGAGACGGCGTGATGTGAAGTGAAGAAGAGAAAGATACTGTATATGGAAGAAGGGGAAAAAATCTGATGTCTGTTGAATTCATCGTTGCCGAATATAATTTGCTGCTGGCAGCACAGCCGAATAGCCTGGAGGAAGAAAAACAGTTCGGCCAGAATGATATCGGTCTTTTTCTTTCTTCTTGGTGTATCTGAACTGAGTTGCATGGGAAAGGAGAAGATGTGTTGAAAAAACTGGTTTTAGCTCTTGTTGATACAAAAGCAATCAAAACTGGGGGGAAAGTTTTCTTTTAAGTAAACATTAAAAGTTTTTTTTTTTACTTTGAGAGACGGCGGAATATATATTTTCCTATTAACGAACCACAAAGTATATAAACATTTTCATGACTTAGGTCTTGCAAAAAATTTCAATTTTGAATTAAAATTCTGATAAATTTTGCGAAATGTAAAGGATTAATTTCTAAAACACTATCAGAATTAATATTTGCCCTAATGTATTTACTTTAAAAAATGATATTTGACTTTTAAAAAAACATCCTACGTCAGACATATATGTAATATGTAGAATGAAAAACACGTTTATGTCTATGAATAAGAATTCATACGCTGTGTTTCAGTGCATTATTGTTGGTATACAGAAAAATATTTTTAATCAAATTTTCTGCATTATTGCAGTACACCCCCCCCCCCCCCGATAAACCCCTAATTAAATCTTTGGACCGGTATTGTTTTACGCTTAATACAGCCATCATCAATAGTATTAATTAATTATTTATTTATTTATTATCATTATTGTTGCTATTATTATTGTTGTTGTAATTATTGTTGCTATTCTTATTACTTTGCTTATCATTATTATGGCGGTTTTGTTGTTATTTTTGTTATTGTTATTATTATTATTATTGTTATTAATATTTTGCTTATTATTCTTGTTATTGCTGTTGTTATTTGATATTACTGTTTTGTTTATTATTCTTATTATTGCGGCTCTGAGTAATATTTGCTGATCGTTAGCATTAGTATTGTTACAAACATGCTAAATAATATAATTATTTTCTTTTTTGTGATTTTTCATTTGTGATTTAAAAATAGAAAATGTTTCTTTTATCGTAAATTCGTTTAACCTATATTATGTATTTAAAAGTAATTTTTTAACAATTTCCTTTTTCTTCTATTTTTTTTCATTCTCTTGTTTATTGCCTGTAAATGTGTCAGGAAACAAGTGGCTCATGTGAGTCATTGTGATTTGAAGACAAATCTACGGATTAAAAAATGTATTTAAAATAATAGTGTTTAGTAAAAAGACACACTGTTTGGAAGTATTTTTTGTTGAAATAATTTTTATTGAATGATACATACAGCCTTATATTACGCGTTAATTTGGGGTAGGTTAAATCAAGTGTATTGACAAACCAGTAATGAGCAGGTTTGTCCTGTATTGTCAATATCAAGTTTGTAATCGATGTTCCAGAAACACCATCAGTGGGTTCTCAAAATAGCATTTTTCAAGAATGCCCCCAGCCACATTTTCCAAGCATAAGCTTTTTTGTACAGCGTGAGTTAAAATGTTCATGCTTCTCAGTCACCAACACTGAATTTTCTTTGCATTTAAAGTTTTAAAAGGTCTCTTTCTTAAGAGCATGAGATTGCTGTTTTTTTTTTTTTCTTTTTTTAAAAATCAGATTGTAGTTTTATTGTTACGCACAAAGTCTCTATTTTTTCTATTCCATCCTAAGCGTAAAATTTTGCTATTAGTTACAATATTTAAGATCCTTTCCAGTTAATGGGCTCATAATTAATAGTCAAAATTAAAAGTATATATTTCAGTTGTGGACACATATGACCATTGCTAATTTTGAAGCCATTCTTACTCAAAATTATTACTTAGAATTGATGATAAAACATAAGCTAAATTTGACTAATGTTAAAAACGTGCAGCGGTTGAAGAGGTTTTTTTTATTTATTCATTTTTCTTGCTGTGGTTCAGGCGAACATTTTAAGCGATTTATCCGTTATCCATTTTTTAACTTTAATGTTGCTCGAATTGGTTAAGTCAAGAAAATCTTTAAACTTGAGGATATCGTAAGAAAAATAAGTGTTTTAATATTGTTAAATACTTTTCGTGGTTATTTTGTAAAAAATAATTGAATACAGTTAAGATGAACATCACTAGTACAGTATGCCCAAAACTAAGCGAGTGTGACCCTAACTGACGAAACCAGTGTATTCCAATTTATGTAAAAACAATATATATATATATATATATATATATATATATATATATATATATATATATATATATATATATATATATATATATAGATAGATAGATAGATAGATAGATAGATAGATAGATATAGATATATCGATAACACATAGCTGAAAATATTTTTTAAAAAAATTCTCAGTTATAAAAGTGCAATTTCTAAATTAAAACCAGGTGAGAATTAGTTCATTCCATGAACTAGACCTGCAACATCAAGTTCCACTGCACTGTTCAACAACAATCCAATCTTCACAAAATCTTTAAAGATGCCCATAACTAGTTATTTAACCTAGTTGCTGACTAGTTTGTTTGGATCAAAAAATAAAACATTTAATATGTTAATTTAATCATTGGTACATTTTTGCTTCGTCAGTTTAATTTTGTAGATTAAAAATTTACAATTTTATCAAGGACACTTAACAGAAAATCAGCTAGTTTAAGGAAAAAAAGTCATTTTTCTATTAATGTACCAAAACTTTCGAGAGGTTCAATACAGGAAAGCGTTTTAAATTTAAGTACAGACTTTATTTTTAATTCAACGATTTCCTTTTTAGGGGGGAAGAAGAACGGGAAAACATTTTCCCAAGTGTCTGTGGAATAAAAAAAAAGTAGAACAAAAAGAAATTGTGCGTCTCAAAGAAGCATCCATTGTGGAGGGAAAGTGGAAAAATATAAAGAACAGCAACAAATGGCAAAACCAATGACGTTAGCGGCCTTAATGGCTTGGGCGGAGGAGCATTATGCAAAGCGCTCAACCGCTGCAGATAGTATCGTGGCTATCCACGCTCTAATTCGGCACAGAAAGCGCAGTTAAATAGTCCAAGGGCTGTTTTGGAAAAGTGGGACATTATGACGAAAGAAAAATATTGGGAGAAGGTTTTAGTTTTAGGAAGCTGAAGACATACCTTAAAGCAAGAAAAACATTAAAACGAAAAGTGGATGTTTATATTCTTCGCGATAAATCAAATAACTTTATCATAAATAACGTGCATATTAAGTCCTAGTCACTTTCAAAAATTTTGCAATGCGTGTCCTTTATCTATAAATCCAATCTCTTTGAAAGTTTAATAGTTAATAACAAGGCGCCCATATGCAAAATTGTAAGGGGGGCTCAGATATTTTCCCCATGGTTTAGTTTGATATTGTCCCCATGAAAACCGATTTCAGGATAGATTCAAATCATTAAAATTTGATATTTTAATAACTTATTCATTAATGCCTGGGGAAGAAATGTTTTTACATTTATAAAAAGAAAAAAGTACTAAAAGCAAAGAAACCCTAATTTCTAGGGGGCTCGAGCCCCCCTTGCCCCCCTATATGGGCACCCATGGTTAATAACACTTTTGGTAGTATAATATCAAACTGCATTAAGACGGTTAATACTTCATGTAGAAACGAGAGGTAGCATTTTATTGCATAACTGTAGGGTGTTTTAGCCAAGATTTTTAAATGTCATTACAATAGTTTGGCACTCGAAAAAAAAAATCTACCAGAACTTATTAACAGACAGATTTATTAACGACAGTCAAATGTGACTGTTGTGCTGGGCACATTTGCCACTATCATTGTCGTCCCGATGAGTTGAATAAACTTTTTAATTGATTACACACAACGATATATTGCTAAGTTTTCCCTTTACACACGCTTAAACCAAATGAGAGTAGACTCGGTTCAGTTTCAGCAGGGGTGCCCACTTACGGGGGGGGGGGTCATAGCGCAGACTACGTCACTGGAATTTTTTAGGGGGTGGGGGTTTTTAAGGGATATTTTTTCCTTTGTTGGGGTTAACTTTGAGGGAACTTCGTGATATTTAGGGGGTGCGCCCTAGCTCTTAGGAAGGTGTGCGCCCCTGGTTTCAGCAGAGTTGGGGAGCAAATGCTCGAATAAGTTCGGCTTATCAAAAGAAAAGATTCAACTCAGTTGCCTCGTGTGCAGACAGCGAAGTTGCTTCCTCTAAGTGTCTGTGTAGAAGGTCTGACGCTTGGCGATCTGTTTACTTTCACACTTGGTGAAAACAAAAAAAATCGTTTACAGGACGCCATGTTTATTCTTCTTTCATTTTACATTTTGATAAACTTTATAGCTTTTTGATGAATGAATATATCTATTTAGTGTTTTAATGTATGCTTTATTCTACCGTTGCCTAAAACAAAAATTAGTAATTATAATTTTGAATTTAATAAATTAACTGCAAAGCTCTGAGGTATTCTTTGATTAAATTTAAGTGCGGTTTTAAAACTTGTTTTCACCATATGCTAGTAACTTTTCAATTGCTGCTATAAATTCACACTCTCCCTGGAAATATTTATTTATTTATTGATCTTGTTTTAATCTCGCAACTCAATTTTCACCCCTTTCCTGAGATCCAATTCTTTTGAAATCAGGTATGCGACATTAGACCTGATGACAATGCCATATTCTTTAATCAAATTAATTTATTGACCATTAAGTATTAGTTTATTCTAATTCATTCAAGATTTTTGCGTAGTTCTTTTAATATGATGATGAAAATTGCTTGCATAAATTAGAAAAAAATATCAATAAAATCCCCTGATTTTTGTTGCATCAGACAAAACTTATTCCAATGTTCCAAAGCAATTAGAAGTGAATTATAATGTTTTTTTTTCAGCAAGTATCATGCTAAAATGTAGGTGAGCCTTCACTTGAAAGTTCATTGTTGATCACAATCATTGTTAAGCAATATTTCTATTAAAAGCAATCTGCAAGTTTTAAAACAATGTAAATAGTAGGTAGGGTGGGTCACCGTCCTATAGTGAGAAAAATGTTACTGATTTTTATCGGGCACAGCGTTAAAAAGGTGCCGAATGATGTTTTGCATGATTTTTTTTTTTAATAATGTTAATTTAGTAGGAATTGACATCACTTTTTTTTTTCAATATTACTTGCTTCTTGTGTTTTGATGTGAAGGCTGTTTGTTACCAGCTCTTATAGTTTCAGCAAAAGCGGAAAATGCTATACAGTGAAACCTGTGTAAGTTGACCACTTGCGGTGCACTACTTTAGTGGTCAACTTACACAGGTGGTCAAATTATAGAGGGTAGGAATGAAAGCCTTTTTTTTTTTTTTTTGTAATTTCTTGTCCCATGCATTTTTTAATCTAATTGGAATACTTTAAACTCACTTTCATTGTTTAACATTACTTCAAAACAATAAGAAAAAAATGTTGTTTAAATATTTTTAGAGATTATTTACCAAAATGATGCATAAAGTATCATACAAAATTAAAATTTTGGTGAATCGATCAAAAAAAAGATGGCTCATTGCTTATGAAAAAGTATTTACTTGATATTAACAATTCCTAAAAATTCATAACAAGTCAAAAGTGACTCAAATTCTTCATTTGATTTTTTCTTGTACATTTGTAACCATGGTAATCTACTTTTCAACAAAATACCTCCTTATTGAAGTTAGGCTCATTTTCTGGGACTTAACATTAGCCCAATGTTTTCCAATGGAAGCATAAATTTTCATATGTTTTTCTAAAATGGGTCTGGTTACTTATTTGAGGCATAAATGATGAAACGTTTATTACAATTTAATGCTTTTGCATAGTGGTCAACTTACAGAGGGTTTTTTACTACTTCAAACCAAAGCTGGTGTATATTAGTGGTCAAGATAGACAGGTGGTCAAGATAGAGAGGTGGTCAAGTTACAGAGGTTTTCCTTCATTACATAAGATAGGACTAATGCCGTTCCTGACAAAAGCGATCAACTTAGACATGTGGTCAACTTACAAAGGTGGTCAACTTTACAGGTTTTACTGTACTATTCCATTTTATTTGTTAAGTTTTATTAAATGATGTGTAATTAAGTGAAGTCATGTGATTAATTTTTACCATCGATGAACAGTAAAATTTCGTCAAGGGCAGTTTGCTTCATATTCACGCTCACAAAATAAATGTTATTTAATTCTTAAAATTATATATCGATGAACTTTATACAAAACGCGGGAACTAAAAATGCTTTCATTATCTAAGTGAAGAGTGAAGCTTCAAACTCTTTTCAACCATTGATCAAAAATGATTGAAACATTATAAGCTTACAGATGTATTTTTGTTTAGAAATATACTTGAAACTACCACAGCTAAACAATTACGTTCGTTTTCTAAGCTTTAAATAGTTACGCAGCTTGTTAGGGGAAAATAGGAGAGAGTCTAATGAGCTTCGACCCAAAATGCAAATATTTAAATTTTGTTTCAAGTCAAATATTATTTTTTTACTTCTATACATCAAAAGAAACCACTGCGCAGAATCTCGTCGAAAATAATTGCATTTCTGTGATGTCTTGAGTGCTACTCTAAAAGTCATAAGAATTTATAATATCCTTACTCTAGCATTCGAAGAAGAGCTTAGAGAAAATTTTACTTTCATTAATTATGGTTTTAATCTGACAACATTAAAGAATTTTCTGAGTGTACCAATCTGATATTTAAAAAGAACATGTCTTCATTAATAATATCTTCTCTTTACATCCCTTCTCTGCGTCATTGATGTACTGTAAATATTAAAAAAATAATAATGAATGGAAACGTCATGAAAAGTTAAGCAGTTAAAAAGCTAATGGAATATCAGCAAAAAAGCTTTTAGTAACGTTAAATCTTTGTTTTTTTTTTCGTATTTTTTTAGTCTTTAAAACTGTAAGAAGATAAAATAAGTATAAGTATTTAGATCTCAATTTTATTGCTGTGTGAATTAAAATAGTTTTAGGATTTTAAGATTAGTAAATGTATACATATATATTTTGGTTTGCGAAAGTTATTCAACAGATTAATTACTTTTCTGGAATTTTATGCAATGGAATAATGGTTAGAAAAACTAATAACCATGTGGTTATTGGGGTGCGCACATTTTGTTTTTGTAAATATTATTCTGTGAAGTAAAAAAAATATCTTTGATCATGCTTTTTATTTTAATTATGCTACATTATTATAAAACATTTTGTAATTTTAATTACACAGTAAGCGCAACTATTTTTTTCTTTGCAAGCCTTGTTTGATCTTTTTCTAAGGCTTTATTACTATTTACTTATAAAGCATTCGTCACTTTTTTTTTTTTTTGGTCATCTCTATTTCATCTTCTTTTCGTTCTTTTTTTTTTTTTTTCAAAAGAATTTCCTAACCTAATACCTGTTCAGTATTCGCCACATATGTTTCTATTAGCTAATTCTGTTTCTTCTTCTTTTCTTTTTCTCAGTGGTATTTCATAACTACATAACTGTACAGCACGCGCCACTATTTTTGTTTGATCATATCTGCTTCTTTTTCTTTTGGTTTTTTTTTTTTTTTTTTCATTTTTTTTAATTAAATACTTAATTATTTCGTAAGCGCAACTAATGTTGTTCTTTGTCATCCCTGTTTATTTTTCTGTTTTTTTCAATGATACCGAATTAATATTTAATTAAACAATATGCGTCACCAATTGGTTACCAACTCTGTTTTTTCTTTTTTCCGCAATGGTTATTTTTATAGTCATTAATAGCCTATTTCGATGTTTTAGTAGACCTAGTTTTATATAGGTCTTTAAAAAAAGTAGACAATTGATCGCTTTAGTATTAAAAACAAGAAATCTTTGCAATAGGACTGATTCAGAAGTTTCAAAATAACTTTTTTTTCTAAAGGAGCATGCTTAGAAAAAATGGGATTTAACCATTTTTTAAATAACTTGACAGAATTTAATATTTTTTTAACAAATACTTTAATCGGTGTGCAGATGGAAATTCATTTTTTATGCTTCTGTACATGACATCATAAATGAAGAAATGCCATTCACTGATGCCATTAGCGCGCAGCACAAATTATCATAACCTGGTAACGTGGTCGACAGCAAAGCGTTAACATTTATTGCGGCAATGAAGTAGCTCACCAAAGTGCATCACTTTTGACGCCATAAAGACCAAGCTTTATTTCCAAAATCGGACATTTAAAAAAATGAAACAAAAATAATTGTTGGGAAAATAAAAGTGTTTTCTGGCTCAATGTTTTTTTTTTTTTTCGCTTATTCCTTCAATTTTATTGATTAAAAGTATCACTTTTGACAGAAGGAGACAAAACTCCATTTAAGTTCATCTATTGTGACCGTTTCAAATAGTAATGGTAATTGACAGGAATGCATTCTTTTATCTTTTCGAACAACTTAAAAAAAATGTTCCACTTCAATTGAAAACCAAGCATACAAAAATCGCCCATTGTAATGATGATTCTTTTAAAAATAATAACAGTACAATACTAACGCATTATCTAGACTGCACACTACAGTAGTACATTTGTCTTGAAGCTTCGAATCTTTACACTTTCCACCATCCAGCTGCGAAAATGAAAAATAAAATAAAGTGGGGAGAGAAAAAATATATTACCCTATTTTCCGAGAAACGTGGTTGATCATTTGGATCTAAGTGGCAGTCACATCACATGGTTCTGGAGTCGCACCAAGTTATTTGTCACCAGAAGAAATCGGAATTTCTTCTTTGCTTTGGCGGAAATTTCAGGCTATCAACTTTCTTTGAATACTTGCCGGGGGCAACGTTGAAAAGGGAAAAAAAGGAGGGAAATTCCGGGTCCCGGTAAAGTGTAGGGTGCTTTCTGCAGGGATTTATGGGGCTGCAAATTGCACAGTTCGGGAGCTTCCTTGCCCTCGCAGCGGCGGGAGAATGATGAGGTTGTTTTATTTTTGGATATCTCATCTCCCTAGGTGGTCTTATGTTTCCTCTCCTGTTGCCGCAAATGGACCAGATATCCAAAGTAATCAATCCGGATGGGGAAGAGTTTGCATAAGTCAGCGGGAATCATTTCGGATTTGAAGAAATGCCGTAAATCTCTTAAGAGTGCTCGGGAACACGGCTTTTTTTTTTTTTTGCAATACTGTTTATAACGTGTGCAACTAGTTTGTGTTTTAATGAGGCATTATCTAACTTTTCTCTGAAGGTATGCTTCTTATGGGACATCACGGCGGTTGGAGTGTACGGGGAAAAAAAAGAGAAAATTGAGCACGTTCAATTAGTCGAGCTACTTCGATCCTCAAAATTCATCATTTATACACGCTTTGAAAATGGTTTTAGTTAGTTTTTAAAAAAAAAATTAGTCAAGTAAAAGAATTTTTTTTCTTTTTTCGATTAGTTGAACCGAAAAAAAACAAACTTTTTCACGACAGAACTTACCGTTCCGGAGATTGTTAAATTTTAGCTGAATTTAAATGTATTTTTAAAGTTATTTAATTTTTAAATACTTATATATGTTCTACATACTTGAAAAATCGTACATAAATACTGCAATTAAAGTATACTTTAAACCTGAAAAAAATATTTCATAAATATGCTTTGAAATAAGTTTTTAAATTTTTGCAATTTGGTGAAAAACCTATTTTTACCTGTCGTGTTTCTAAATACTGGAGATCTTGTAGTCTAATGGACGCGGCTAAACAACTGGCTTTAGATAAATGATAAAATTAACTAGTTGATTCACAGACATAAATATTAAGATCATTTTCTAGCCGACATAAATTAGGTTTTATTGAAGCAGAAGGAATTTAAAACGTTGCCCTCAATGTCGTCCTTTTGCTGATTTTCTTTGCTAAATCGAACTTACGGTTGGCAAAATTAGTAACAAAAACTTCATGTTCACACCTTTGTGTGTGTTTATGCATATAAGAATACTGTAATAGATTTAGGAGTAAGTACAACTTATATGCAAACCCCTTCGAGAAGAAATGAAAAGTTGAACTAGGGTTACAGGTTACCGAAAAAAAAAGTTAAATTAATGAAATCAACAACTACAAGAAAATAATTCACTGAATTTCTTATTCTAAAAGGAGCACTTTACATTGATGAAAAGGGTTCCAAGGAACCTTGAAAAGCCACTTCATACATTCCTTTGTCAATTCGTGTTTTATTTACATTTTTTTAATTTTATTTGAATTTAACTGTGTATTCCAATAAATAAATAACGTTCGGAAGAACATAATTTATTCACTGATAGAATAAAAATTGCGATATTTTCATTCAAACATGTTCATGAAATTCGGAATGTTTTATTGCACCAAAAACAAATCCCCAATTTTGAGAATCTACACAAACAACAAGTGCCGTTTTTTTCCTCTGCCGCCTATTTCTGATTGAAAACTCTAGGACACGCGCGTTTATTCTTCTGCCTCTCATCGCTCGGAATGCAGGCTGATACTAAACAGTCGAAAGAAATATAATATTTATATTCTCGGCAGAAAAGGACCTTTCATTGCATATGAAGAAAGAGATAAAATGTCGTTGGAGTCGAGTTGCATCTTTTTCTGCTAAAACCGTGTTCCAACGAGCAGTTCCAGAAAGCTGGAGATATACCTCATTTGCAATAAAGCCATCCTCTCCCAATAAGCATATATCTGCGACACTTCGCCAGCAGATAAATGGGACAAGGAAAAAGAATGAAACAAACATCCGAACAATCGTAAAGAAAAAAATGTAGGCACATAAAAATATAGTAAAGGGGGAAATAAGAAACTTTTCTGGGGTCGCAGAAACTTGTTCTTTTCTATCGGGTGTCATATTCTGAAGATTACTCTCTCGTCCCCAGGCGACCGATAAACTCCATTCTAGGGCCTGTACTAGAATCGCTGGCCACTTGCAATTGCAGGGCTCCCCGTAAACAGCTGTCAGGGGCTGCCCGTAAATTACGAGACTGAGCCTACAAATAAAAGATAACGGAGAAATGTCAACCATTTTTCAGAGGATTTGAAGCAGCAAGCCAGATGAACGGTCCTCACCAGGACTTATCAAGTGGACTAAAGTTAATAAATATAATCTCATATCACGTACTGGGAAAGCATTAGTTTTTGTGTCATGTCTTTGTCAGCATTCGGGTATTTCTTGCAGTTTCGAAGGAAGGTTATGCTACTCCATTAGTATTTGCTATCGATAGTTTCCAAATTGAAGATGTTATTCCTTTTTTAGATGTACGAGAGCTCTAAATTGAGTGATAAAAAATCTAAGCAATTGCAGTTCTATATACAACACTTTTACATAAAAAAAAATACAGAAAATTGTATTTTATCAAAAAAGAGTAACAAATTTCTTCATCAGTTCGGGAATTGCAAGACGTCGAAATCCCACATGTAAATATTAAGTTAATATTTCTTGAGAGTGTAACAAAACTCCAAGTTTTTTTACAAATCAAACCGAAGCACAATACTTTCTCAGTACTTTCCTAAAACAGGCTTGCCTGGATGTTATACGCATGATGAGCAAGGGGAAGAATGGCGAAATGTCAATCTTTCCAGTATTCGAGGAAATCATGTTTTGAAATTTTTAAAACTCCAGTCTTTCATTATTGTACTTTTCATCCTTTCAGTTATTTTTCGCCATGATCCATATCCTTTCTTACCTGTTTAAATAAAGCAATGAATTTGTGGACCAAAACCAAAATCTGTATCACTTGATTTATAGTACAAAAAGTTTGTCGCAACATGCCTGCGAGTTGCTTGCCACCATTTTAATTTTCTTCAGTTACCATATTGTTGAATGATATGCATGTGTAATATTTTGAAACCTAACGGAAATTAAAGTCACAATTCTATTTCACGTAGTGCTCTATCATTTCAGCTTCTACTTTAAGCTATTTAAACTGACAGCTACATTGGTGACTCGGACGTGATTTGAACACGCAATCTTTGGATCTGAAGTCCGCCATCTTAATTGACCAGTTTTATAAGAGCACGAGTCTCTTCGTATGCAGTAAACAAACGTTTTCACGCTTTCTTAAAAAGTAGCAAAAAATATGACTTACATTAGTCTGGCTTTAAGGTACAGATATTTATTGGAAATCGTCAAATTTGAAGGTCAGTCTCTCTGATAAGAAGGCAATTTTCCCCCTTCATAACATGACGGGTATTAATCTAGTTTTTAAATATAGAAAACAAAAAATATTGCGTAACATGAATAAGTTCATTATACAGTTACGATCTCGAATAATACATGCAGTAGCTTCTGAACTGGACGTAACTACCAACAGGGGTGTCCATCCTCCCCAAGTTCAATGGCGCAAATCCCCCCCCCTCAAAAAATATCTCATTTCTCCTTCCTTACTTATTTTTAACTCCTTTTTTTATTTTTTTAAAATATTTAATTAATTTTTATATTATTATTATTATTATTAATTTATTATCAAAGTTCTGCGCTGCGTCAATGACATACACGCACACAGACACACAAACTAAATAAATAAATGAAATAAAATCTAAACAAAATAAAATAATAGTTTAAATTTAAAATAAATCAATAAATAAATGTAAATAAATTTTTAAAAATTCAAATCCCCCCGCCCCAAAATTTAGATGGAGTCAAAGTCTCCCCTCCCTCCTATGGGCACCCCTGACTACCAAACTGAAAGATTGATCGTGTACAGCTCATTAACTTTAAAATTAACATTGTGTTCGTGTTTTACACGAACGCAATGTAAATATATATGCATATAACAACATGATGAATTTCAATTCAAGCCTAACTAACACCATCGTACGTTATAGCAAATCCTGAACGAAAGGCAAGCACCTTTAATTTCAAGATTACATCCTTTTGTGTCACATTCAAGTGTTTCCCCGATTACGCATAAGGTGTGCGTGCACTTTGGAAATGCATATCGCTTTTCGCGGATGCGTGCACTGTACACCTGCACGAAAGGACTAGATTGACGGAAAACGGCTTTAGCTTTTGACCAACGCTCTAAGATTCCCCTAACACCAGTTTATTGCTGACGTCACGGAAATTCCTCGCTTTGCACGCATATCTAGGAATTCCCTTTTTCTAAAAGAAGAGGCTGAGGAGATACATTTTAAGCAGAGGTGAATCTTGACACTGTTGCAAAGTTCTATTTTTTCGCGTATAGAAAGAAACGGATCGTGACATAAAATAAATAAATAAATAAATAGAACTCCCAGCGTACGAAAGTAATATGTGCGTTTCCAAAAGAGAAAAAGTTTCTGGTGATAAATTGCTCGTTCAGGCAAAATAAGAACACTTACCCAATACGCAAACGGCTTAGCTAAAATGTCGTCCATGAAACTACAGTAGAACCTCACAATAAGAGACACTAACGGGACCGGAAATTTTGCCCCTCATATTCCTGTCCCTCCTTCAGAGGAAAAGGAAATCCATGTAGTATAATCATTCAGTACAATTTCATAATAAGCATGAGCTGGACTAGAACCATAAAAAATGTCCTTAAATAGAGGTGTCCGTTGTTTGGAGGTGTCTCCTAAAGCAGGTACTATACTGCATATATAGTTTTTTTTTTTTTTTCAAATTATGCTGCGTTAAACTATTTAACCTTTTGCAGACCTTGGGCTATCCCCCGATACAGCATTTAATCTTTTATATGCCACCGTTAAGGTGAGGATGTCAATGGCACTGATAAATTTGTCACCCAGTTTCCCACGACATGAAGGTACCTGGGTTCTCAGTGCGAAACTATACATATGGCATTTATTTTCCGACTGTATTAGAGATGTTGTGTTTGATTTTTTCAACTTATGTATTTTGAGTGTGTCATTAAACTTATCGTGATTTGCTACTACTTGACAGATGATTTCGTCTTTTTTTTGCTGCTAGTACCAGTGGAATTCTGTAGTGTTTGGATTTTTTCAGATTTCAAAAGTCTTTTTTAATTACTTTTAGATAGTTTTACTTTCATTCATTTTTAAGTTTTCTTTCAATGCATTGCTTGCTCAAAGTTTAAATTTGCTGCAGATAACCGAGTTAGGAAATTATATGTCGTAGCTGACTCGTGCATAAGTACGAAGAATCAATGCTTGTATACTTTCCTATAAAACAACCGGGAGTACGGAATTGAAAATGGTTTAATCGGATTCGAAAAACTGCCCGGTTTCATTACCGTGAGGCTGTAGTTAACACAGATTTAAAAGTAAAAAAATTAAGAGGCTTTTGAGAAGAATTACACTTATGCAGATGATACAGTTCCATCACATTTCAAAATTATATCTACCATTCCAAATCAATTTTTCACAAAAGATGAAATTTATTCGAAGTTTTTAAATTAATTGAAACAGGAAAAATGTAGCTATTTTTAGAATACAGTTTGAGCCTTCGCTAGTTACTTACATTTTTATTTGCAAAATTCTTCACGACGTGAACTGCCATTTATTTTTCGCACATGCTTGATAAAGAAGCATTTTTTATTTCTATTTATCTGTCTTTTTTTATGTTTTAAATTTTATACGAACTTTAGGAAATTTTTAATGCAGTAAGAAGCATCTTATTTTTTTAAAGAAAAAACTTCGCTAATGTTAAGTTTTCATATTTTTAATAATAAAGTATAATATCATACGTTTAGTATCAAAGCCAGCTGAGTTCATGAATTTTCAAAACTTGCTTTTTACCGTAATTTGATACTTCTTGATGAATACTGTCACACTAAAACGTGATTGGGAACGTATCCAGATCTATCAAGCCGAAAATCGCTCTCAAAACAACGGTTTTCTATGAAAAACTTCGAACTCCGTCAATGCTTTTGTCTCTACTGCAAAATTTTAAATCTGGATTGAGATGGTTTTTAACTAAACGCCTAATACTCGTATATAGTTTATACATTTTGTTTCGTCGGATTTATTAGAATTCACTTCAAAGAAACAACAAACTGGTATATTTGCATACAAATGAAATTCAACATTTACGTATACCATAATATACATTTATTACATACCATATACCATAATATACATAATATACATTTAAAATAAATGTTTCTGTAAAAATAAAATTAATGTTTTTTTGTCTCTCCAGCAATAATTTTTAAAATTGGATTGAGCTGGTTTTTATAATAAACACCCAATATATAGATAACATACGTTTTATCACATCAGATTTATTGGAATAAATTTCAAAGACACAACAAACTGGTATATTTGCGTACAAATACAATAAAAAATGTAGATATACCATGCACGAGTGAGAAAGTACTGCACAGTTTAACGTTTATGTGCGTACACACACTATGCATTGGAGAGAAAAGATTGACACAGAAACAGAAATAGAAAAACGGAATGTGGAAATGCACTCTCTCCAACGTAATTTGAGATGTCCTGAATGTCAGCCGCTGTTAAAGTCAAAAAGTAAAGTGTGAAATGTAGGGGAGTCCAGATTTAAGCAAAGTACTTTCTTGACGCATTCGCATATTTCGGTCACGTACAAAGGAAATGTCGCGTAGAAAGACGCGCAGCCTTTTTGTCTCGCATTTATAAAAAAAAAAAAAAATCAATATTAAGCCACGCTTCTTTTGAATAAATCTTTTTTACTTCCTTTTACAAAAAAGGAAGTATTGTATTCGCGAAAAAATTTCACCCAAAAATCGGCCTTAATTTCCATTTGCTCCCCCCGAAATGAATATTGAGTTTTTTTTCAACCTGACCACATGTGGATATGTGCCTTGGAACGTACAGACACTCGAAATATCCATTTTGACGATACTCGAGTTAATTACAACGAGTTTTCTCGTGACGTCTGTATGTACGTATGTATGTGCTTATGTGCGCATGTGTGTATGTATGTAACTCAAGACCGGAATCTCCTAGAAAGTTGAAATTTGGTACGTAGACTTCGAGTGAGGTCTAATTGTGCACCTTCTTTTTTGGTTGCATTAGGATGCTCCAAAGGGGTTCTTTTGAACCTTTTTGGGGGGAAACCATTGTTAATTTCGATGTAAACTGAAGCAGTGTTATAATTTAGCGGACATTTGGCGATATTTCGTCAGTCTTTTGGTCGCCAAGTTTTGTCGCCGACTTGGCGACAAATTTGGCGATTTTTTAATTTTTTTTTTAAAAATCTGGTTTCAATTTGGCGACTGTTGGTGATATTTAGAGAGAAAACAATTGAATCATATTAAAACTGCCAATAATGAGAAAATGACATTAAATTGGAGTAAAAGGAAGTCATGTGATGCACACATCAGCTCGTTTGAATAAAGACTTTAATCATTGTTTTTGTCGTATCCGAGTTGAATGTTTAGCCAGTTTAGTTTCAGGTAATGAAACCTTATTAATAAATCAAAAAGAAGACTATTATTTAATGTCTTTAATATTGCATGTTTAACATGTTTGCATGTTATTTTGTTTAATAATAAAATTTGAATTTCCGAATTCGAGAATGAGTACTATTTAATTGCTTTTTTTTTTTTAATAAGAAGACTATTATTAATGCATGATTTAATGTCTTTAATACTGCATATTTATGGATGACAATTACCTATTTTTCTTATTAAATAAATTTTAATTTTCCGAATTCATGAATTAATATGATTCACTTACTTTTTTCTCGGCAAATTGTATATGTTACACTGTAAAAAAAATCCGGAAACGTTTCTGAGTATATCGTGCAGCTGTGGTTCATGAAAGTTTCAAAAACGTTTCTGAGTATTTCGGAATCCTCTTTCTGTAATGTCCAGAAACGTGTCTGAGTATTTCGGAATCCTCTTTCTGTAATGTCCAGAAACGTGTCTGAGTATTTCGGAATCCTCTTTCTGTAATTTTCAGAAACGTTTCTGAGTATTTCGGAATCCTCTTTCCGTAATTTCCAGAAATGTTTCTGAGTATTCTGTGCAGCTGTGGTTCATGAAAGTTTCGAAAACGTTTCCGAGTATTTCGGAATTCTCCAAACAATTTTCAAAAACGTTTCCGAGAATTTCGGAATCCTTTTTCCGTGATTTTTTCTAAAACATAATTCTTTATTATAGTATTGCATACCATATCAGTTTCAATTCTTTCATATCTAAGAGCAATAATACAAGCAATTTTAGAATTATTCGTGGATTTTTTTTTTTTTTGGAATTTCTAATGACAAATAGCATGGTTAACAGCATAACATATGCACAGTTATAAATTTTTGAAAAATTATGAAATAATCTAGTAGTTTCATTCCTAATCACAAAATCGTCGGGGAATTGGAGTGGGGGTACCTTCTGAAAAGTGGGGATTGTTTGTTAAACAATCTTAAACTTCAGTTTTTCTCTCAATATTTTCAAGACAAAACTATCAACATATTGTATTTTTAATGCAGAACTTAAAAACATATCTTGTATCAAACTTGATAGCTTTTATCTTCGGATAAAATTTGACAGGACTTACCTACCCTTCGCGTTCCGGAATTCGTTCACCTCAAGTCAATTTCTCTGACGAACAAAGTGTACCGAAAAGTACCAACAGAGAAATTGATGAATTTAAATATGACACCAAGTCCCCCTGCTGGAACCATTCGGGTTGATTCTTCTGTTCTTGCCCTTTTCCAGCTCATCACAAATATAAATACTTATTCAAAATAGGTTACTGATTTTATTTTTACAGTGTGCGCAAAATGCATTATATATTTTATTTATTAAAACATTGAACTCTATTACATGATTATTCCATTTCATATATACGAGAATAACCCCTCCCCCACCATAAAAGTGATGGTGCACCCATAAAATGCTATGAAGCGCCCACCCCCCCTTGAAAAAGCAACATCATATACATTATAAATCAAAGTATCACATACATTATAAATCAAAGTATCATATAAATTATAAGTCAAATACTTTAATATGGTGTAAAAATACAAAATTATTTTATTAAGTCTTTTTTTTTTGCTTTTGGTAAAATTGAGGCTCGTAAAACGAAAAAAATGAAGACACTTTTAAATACATATATGTATCTATTTGTTAAATAAATTAATACACATTTAACTAATTTAAAGCGTTTCGCTAATGCAAATATTTAAAGAGATATCGTCATTTAAATAATACTGAAGCACTATGTTCCTAATTACAATAGATAGTTTTTTTTTTTTTTTTACTTCATACAATCTAGCTACACTGTTTACAAGAGAATGAAAACATGCAACCTTAAAGACGAACTATCAAACCTGACAATTTGCATATTATAACATTTAATTCATAATGCTTGATACATAGCCAAATATTAACTGAGATTGACACATAAAAACAAAGTACACAATAACACATATTTAAATTTTTTTATAATCTTCAATTCATAAATTTTACAGAATAAAACTAGACACACTTGCACTTTAAATATGTGTTCTATGTAATGTAAAATATTTTCAAATTGCAATAGTTCACAACGAAAAAATAATACTGAAGAAAATAGTTTTTTTTTAACGAGATTTATATGAACTAAATCTCTTTAAAGTAATAGAGTTGCAAAGCGACTTACCTATTCGTCGGTGGTGGTCTTTTGCAGGCTTTGGTCACCAAAAAGGTGATTTTTATGACAGAATAAAATTCTGCCAACAAAAATTACCCATTTGGTAGAAAGAAGAAAAGTATCCAAGAAAAAAGTAAATTACCTACACAAGTTATGCGACGCAATGAATTTACATGGCGTCCTCTCGGTAGTTATTTGGTTTTCAATTTCAGTTTGTATTCCTTCCGCGAGCATGCGTCGAGAATTTGCACTTCGTACTTAAAAATAAGTGACATAGCTTCAAATTCAATCTTATGACGATACATATGCAAGAAAATATAAGACTTTAGAATTATCTTCAGTGAATTCATGCGAGGAACAAAACTTCTACTAATCCCCTTATTGAGTGTTACTTCGCATACATGAGTCAGCACTTGTTTTCATTGCGTGCTTTCGAAAGTTTCAGTTTAGATTTGCTGCGGGACTATAAAATTGCGAGCTGCGCATGCGTCGACTCTTACTTTCTTGCTATACGGGAAACGTTTTTGATTATAGCAGAAAACTGCGGAGGGCGTACGAATCTGTGTATTACGGAAAACTTTTTTACATATTCAGAGAGTTTTCCGAGATTTTTTACAGTGTATACTTTAAAACCTATTTTTCTCAACTAAATATATTCTCAGTAAATATAAAGCTTATTGTCGAGTCATTTTATTGAGCTGAATAAACTTCAAATTTTACACAGTACAATTTTATCTCTGGCCACTTCAGATTAAAAATTAACCAAGTTATTTGAATACAGAATAACTTTAAGCCTCAAATTCGCTATTTAAAACTACTCAACTCATATTTTAACAGTTTTATTGTTTTTGCTCGTATAAAACGGAAGATACACTCCTAAATTATTGTATAGTTATCCAAAGTTAAGAAATAATAACTATTTAATCCCTTTAAAATGAATTAATTGCGGTAATTGAATTTCATGTCAGCGAAAAAAAAGGGAACTAGAAAAAAAAATGGAGAAATGAAATTTTTGCATCGGCAAAAAGGGGAAAAAATTATCTCTTATCATATGTGTCTTTTACTTCATTTTTTCCCCCTTTCTTTTAAGAGTTAAAAATATTAAACTTTCAGACAGAGAAGTAATTACGAAAGATTAAACTATATGCATCTTTAATTGCCTTTTTTATTATTACGGGGGCGTTGTTAAGATATGTGTGGCAGGGTTACTAGATTTTGAAACAGAGATATACTAAACTTCCTCTGCAAAAATTCTTCAAAATACAGCAAAATACTGTGCCGTCTAGTGAAGAACCAAATGTAATTAAAGATATCAGTACTGTGGCAAGTTATTAACGATTTGTTTTCGTATTTACGTTAGAAAAGGTGATTCTGAACTCATGAACGAAACTTTAAGGGGGCCCGGGACAAATTTTGAAATTTTTTTTATTATATGCTTCAGAGTTTTGAATTTTTTTACACTGATTCACCATTTAATTAATAAGCAAAATCACAACATAAACATGAAAAAAAAATATTTAAATTTAATTTGTTTTTTTTTTTTTTTTTTTTTTTTTTTTTTTTTTTTTTTTAAATGGGGTTGCTTTAACTTTTTATAACTCAAAATATTGTTGGTCAATTTTCAATTTTTTTTCAAAAAAGTATGCACAGATATCTAAGCTTTAATTCGTATTTGGCGATTTGAAAAATATCGATTCAATAAAAAATTAATAATATTTGAAGAAAAATTTCGAAAAATTCGAAGATACTTTTTTTTTTAAAAATCATATTTTTTGCAGTAAACGGTTTTTTTTTTCAAAATCGCAGAATAAAAATTAAAGTAAACTGTTTGAAAAAGACATGCTCCAAATTTCATTACTTTATCTCTATCGGTTCCTGACTTATAAGAGTTTGAATGCAAGAAATCGGGAAAAATTGCATCATGGAGAAAAACGCGTTTAAATACACATTAGTTAGGTGTAGGAAACAAAAAAAATTATATCTTTTGTTCTAATAAAGATAGAAACACAATTCAAACGTCCTCTTAAGCAGATAAAACAGAGTAATTTTTTAAATGATAAAAAAAAATTGCAAAATTTGACGATTTTTGTGTCCCGGACCCCATTAAAACCAAAAATTCTGTACGAAATTGTCTTTGTTTAATAAATGATTTACCTGTTTTGCATCCATTAACTTCTGGCTTTGTGTGCATGTAGCGCGTCAGATATGCATTTGCGAACAATGTTCCTATATGATTTTTGCTTCTTATCGTCCCCTCTATCACTATTTAATGTTTTTTCCAAAAGTTCGGAATCACCCTGTATACAACCTCAAAATTAACAAATATGCATATAAAATTTTAATGGGGAAAATTGAGCTAGTAACCCAGTGGTTTTCCCTATTCTGGGGAATTTTTCATTTAGAGATTTTTCGTATTCTCTCCGCAATAGTATACGCATCTGATACATTGGTATCTGGCATTACAACAACAAACTCCTCACCATCAAACCTAGCTAGTAAATCTGTCACTCTGATATTTTCAGAAATTCTTTTCTGTACTTGCTTTAAAAGTTCATCTCCAGCACTATGCCCAAAACTGTCATTCACCATCTTAAAATAGTATATATCAAGTATCATAAGAGACAACCTTCTATCCTTTTCCACAAGGAAATTTTAGTTTCCGAAAAACGGGTGTTAAACCATTTTATTTTAACAAAAATATCATTACATTTGTTTATTTATCCCTTTTTTACGGACCAAATCTATTTCCCCCTACCGTATCATTACAAAACAATTCTTCACTCTTACTTTGCAATGCGTTTCAATTGATTGCTTAAACCGATCATTTAAATTCTCAATGGCTAAAACTCACAGGAAATTTAAAAGACGTATAAAAGCCTTTTGAATGACACCGAGCCCCTTCCATTCTGTAGAACAGAACAGGAACATATGGGTCATTTTCACATTGCTTTGCCGTAATGCTTCCTTGTCGTGATAAGACTCATTTTACTAGGGAGTGTGTAGCATTGTGCGATAGCCATTTCCAGCGGAATATTTAAGCAACTCTGTCTTATTGAATGTGTTACATTTCCCATTCGAAATGTGTAATAATTTTCAATGTCTGGTCTAGTTTGCCTGTATAAGTAAGGAAGAATTTTACATGGAAAACAAAATATGCTCCTTTCGTGAATATATTATTTATTTCAGAGAATATTATTTTGTGTATTATTTTGTGTCAATGTTCGTTGTACCTTGGGTATGTAAATATCAGTATGTAAAAGTTTTTCTTTGTTTTCTTCCTTTTTTTTGCCAACTATCTTACTTCTGATTTTCTGTACAAACAAGTTTACTTGGCTTCCGCTGAAAATGAAATTTTTTTTACCATTGACCGAATTTCAGCTTTTATTTCTTTTTTATTGTTGAATGATTTTTTTTTTTTTTATCAGTGTTTGAAGTATAAAAAATGTTGTTACAAATACCCTAAAACTCATTTTTTTTCTAGACACTCTTATTAATCTACTCAAGGCATTGTTACGGCAATGGACCGCAGTAAGATAAGGTCAATATACGCAGCTGAATGGACAAAAATATAACTAAATGTTCGGTCGTACGCAATGTATTTACTATGCACTTAATGACATTCGCCAGCAAACATTTATAAGACTTTGATTTTTCACAATATTATATCTATGTATCTGTATATCTATCTTATAATGCTATTATATCTTTAACTTATACGTAATTTATTTTTATCTCTTTGTAGGTAAGTGCAATCTGGATATACCAGCAATTAAAACATCTATTTTAAATTCTACTGTCACTGCATTAGTGAAGATCGTGTGAGTACATACATAGTGATCCAAAAGTTACTTCTCCTACAAAGCCTTAGTGGTCTATCTGCTGAACCAATTGAACAAAAATCTTGGATATGGTTATTTGAAGGTATGCGCGGGAGGCTATGATGATTTTGAACGTTGTAGTTCCCATGGTTACGGTTACAAAATCTAGAAACTTTCCAATGGCAATATCCACTTTGTTCTTGCGCAACTTGATCAGCGTATGGAAAAATCATAAATGAAATTTGAATAATCACCTTGTAGCGAAAATTGCCTAAAAAAATTTTAAAGAAAGGATTAATGGCAACACGAGAGAGGATGAACGTTGACTAACTTTTCATAATTCATATGGTTACACAGTACTTAGAATAACCAATCACAGAACACCACGTGCAAACCATTACTTGTGTACGGTGTTTATTTTTTTCCCAGCAGAAATGCAGGAGCTTTATAGTCCCCGACACTTATTTTTGCGCAAAAATAGCCTGAATGTTGCTCATAATAATAAAATTTAAATAAAGTTGAAGAGAACTGCAGAACTAAGAGCTCTCATGCAAATTAAGCCTTTATTGTGGAAAAACCTTCAATAAGCAGTATGGAAAGAATTTTTTTTAGATCAGTTGTTTAAAAATCCAGTGAGTTTCATATATATGGAGAAAGTTTCTTTTGGACCACATTATACTATTTTATAGTTTGTACATTTGAGTCTTATACTTTTTAAGCATTTAGTTTATTTCAAATAATTTATTCATGTCTGTAAATTAACGGTTGAAATTCAATCTGTTATCACTTTGAATTTTTATTGTTTTGTTGTGATATTCCCCTAATGTTTACAAAAAATTACGAAATATTGTTTTTATAATTTGATCTGTGCATATGTATGCACACACACATACACACATGCATATGTGTGTGTTCCACCTATCTAGATACCAATCGTTTTTTATATCTTGTTTTAATCTATGCTGTCATGCAAGCTAAAATATACCTATATTTAAGGCTGATGTTTAGAATTCAAGGTAAAATGTCCCACGACCTTTGTATGACTACGATGAATAATTAGATTAAACAAAAAGAATTAGTGATGACAAATCGTTAAAAAAAAAAAATATTTCACCCCTTTTTTGTGCGTGTATGAAATTTAACCTTCCTTTCAAAGATACAGTACATTGCATCACAATTTTTTCTCTTACATAAGACCTACGTCCAGAGGTAAACCAAACGCATTCAGCTTTATCCGTGACGTCTGTATGTACATATGTATGTGCGTATGTACGTATGTGTGTATGTGCGTATGTATGTCGCATAACTCAAGAACGTTATGTCCTAGAAAGTTGAAATTTGGTAGGTAGACTCCTAGTGGAATCTAGTTGTGCACTTCCCTTTTGGTTTCATTCAGGCGTTTCTAAAGGGGTCTTTTGCACCCTTTTTGGGGGAAATCATTGTTAATTTCGATGCAAAACTCAAGTGGTGTTATAATTTGGCGGACACATGGCTATCTATCACCAGTCTTTTGGTCTCCAAGTTTTGTCGCCAACTTGGCGACTAATTTGGCGATTTTTTTTTTAAAAATCTGATTTTAATGTAGCCACTGTTCGTGATATTTAGAAAGGAAACTACTGAATCTCATTAAAATTGCCAGTAATGGGGAAATAGCATTAAATTGGTGCAAAAAGAAGTTATGTGATGCACACATCAGCTCGTTTAATTAAAGAAGAACGAGTCAGTTAGTACATGTTTGTGGCGAAATCTGACTTTTTTTTTTCCTCCATACCTCTTACACTTGTCACACAGCAACAACAACATTGCAATAAACAACTTCCAGATTTAAAATTTTTCGCAATGGCCTGAACCATGTTTTTACTAAACCAGTAAAGCAATTTCTACATAGATTTCGTTGCGTAGTGATTTTTTCCTTCGTAAGAAATGTGCTGGAATAATTCCAAAGGAATCAAGTACATAAACAGAGAAAAAACATATGTCTTCATATATCCAATAACAACACTTTCTTACAAGCTGCTTAGTTTGAGACGAAAAAAAGGAAATATTAAGAAAGAAATAAGGAATAAACAGATCCGAAAAAGAAAGAAATCCGTCATAATATCGCAGTTTACTCTTGAGTACGCGGGAGAAACTCTTTGGTCCGCAAAATCTTTTCCACTACACACGTAAGTCGGAAAGATTTTTACATTTCCATCAGGACAACGTTTTCACCCAAAGGCTGGTTATTCGGAGAGAGGAAATTCTTTTCCTGGTTATAGATTTTGATACTGGGTTTCATGTTGGAACACATTCGATGGGGTTCGAAGGAGGATGGACGTTGGAGGCATTCGATCAGGCCCGTTTACCTCTTTCCTTCTGTGTTCCCCCACCCCCACACACACTGGAGGAAAGGGTATCGTTTGCTGGTAAATAGAATAGGGTCTCGAGATTCGCCAGAAAATAGATAGAATTTGAGTTTGGAAGCAAATGCCGTGGGGTTTGTAGATATTCGGACGAAAGCTTGCGGAGGGTAAAGGGAATAGGGGAGGGAGGGCTGTAGACTGGGTCAGGAAATATCAGGAACATAAAATATGTCTCGTGGAAATGTAAAGAATAATTTTTTTAAACATAAACGTCATCGAGGATCTATAGCTTTAGAGTATTTCTGCAAGAAACTGAAAGTGCACTACACATACTTAAACTATAATGTACATTTTCAGCTAGGCATTCATATTTCCGTCAGTTTTTTTTTTTTTCTTTTTACTGACAACTTTGAGGAATGCATTCATATTTATATCATTGATTGTTCTTGCAGCAAATTTTGAGGTAGACATTCATATTTACGTCATTGTTTTTCCTACTGGTAATTTTGAGGTATTAATTCATTTTTACGTCATTTTTATTTTGAGGTATGCGTTCTTATTTACGTCATTGTTTTTCCTACGGATAATTTTGAGGTAGGTATTCATACTTACGTCATTGTTTTTTCTTGCAGCAAATATTGAGGTAGGCATCCATATTTCCGTCATTGTTTTTCCTTCTGATAATTTTTACTGATAATTTTGAGGTAGGCATTCATTTTTGCGTCATTGTTTATTCTTGCGGCAAATTGTGAGGTAGACGTTCATATTTACGTCATGGTTTTTCTTATTGTCTTTATTTCCCCAATTTACGTTTCTAATATTCGTCTTTCTTATAATTTTCTATTATATATCGGTATTTTTGAAAAACCGTGACTAATGTGATAAATATCAGCTTTCCAAAAAGTGGAACTTAAGTTACTTAAAATGTTTTCTAGAAATTTCTTACTTTCACCGTAGCCCAGCTATTTTCGAACTTTTCAAGAAATTATTGTCTTTATACTATGCTAGAAAAAGCACACATAAGTTTAAATTATTTAATTTGTACTTAAGTTACAAAAAAAATTGATTGTCTTAGCACTAAATTAGAGTACTGACAGTTGTAAAAACGAACTTTATAGGACTTGAATAATAATGAATACTATAGATCTATACTAGGGCTATATACTACGTGACATTATTCAATGCTGCAAAAAGACCCTTTTTGAAGCCCCTAAACTATGGAGGAGAGGGGGGGTTGGAGTGAAATTGAAGAAAGTATGACATTCAAAAAAATAAGACAAAAAATAACCCATGTTTGTGAAATCGAAGCAAAGGCAATCAAAAACGCCGAAGCCAATATCTTTTTAAGTTACTTATTTACTTACATTTACAAAAGAAAGTAATGTATAGATCACAAGAAGTTGTTCTACACTTGTAAGATATTAGTAAAGACCTATCAAATCAATAACATCTGTCACAAAGCAAAAATTGCCATTTTTAGTTTTCGATTTTGAGGTTTTCCTTTCTTGGTAAGCTCTTTTCAAAGAATTTTTGTTACGAAGTATAGTTTATAATATTATTAGCGTTCCAAGTATAGTTTCGAAAATGCTATTTTTCACGCTACCAAAATATTTTAAGAAAATGTTATTTATCATCCAGACGTTAGAATAAATTGTATAAGTACAAAGCATTTCCTTCAAAAACACACTCCAGTTTTATGTAAATTAAAGCATTCATGAATCTGAAGTACAATGTAATTGTAACAGAGATTGAAAAATTTCAAGAACAACCATGAAGTATTCGGAACAATGAAACATAACTATACGGTTCTTTAATTATCATATTCATCGCCTAGAAGCATTTTACTGCATTGTCAATAGATTGCTTAATAAGATTTGGCGAGGAATATAAATTCAATCAATTAACGAGGCTTTCGCGTTGCTTAGGTATCTCACAAAATTCGAGACTGATTATTAGTAACTAAATATTTAATTCAATAAAACTTCCGACATATTTCCTTCTCTTTTGACATCGTTGCAGAATCACAGATTTAAATATGTTCACATCTTAGTGTACGTTGATTTAGCTTATTAATGCATTTCTTTTCTGTAAGAGATGCAGTCGGCATTTAAATGTTTCTGAAGTAAACGAATAAGTGTTCTGCATGCTAATGTGAATTCCCTAACACTGCAGTTTAAAATTTAATTAGAAAATGTTTCTCTAACTACATGTCGGTTTTTATACCCGGATGATGCATTTTGCATGTTGCAGACAAAATAGTTATTACTAAACTGTTAAATTAAGAGTTTTAAAAAATTGCCCCTGTTCAATTATAAATATGCATTAATGATACATAGTCAAGTGATTCTATATTTTGATTAAAACCATCCCACCGTACTATGTATTTTCAGTTAATCGTAAGCAATCGTAAGTTATTTACTTTAAACGTCTTTTTTTGGGAACATACTACTCTGTATGAAAAGGGGGGTGGGAGGCTCTGACTTAGAGTAGTACTGTCCAACCACGGATTGCATGGAATTTTCAATTGTTCAGAAAAGACGAATCTATGTGAATAAGGGGGAAAAGTAAAAAATTAATGCGCTTATTCCGCTCATTTGAATGAGACTCTGCTTCTGCAAAAGCTGATATTGGTAAGAAGTAATAGATTTGTCCATTTCCGGCAGTAAAACGGATCTTTGTCTTTCCATACAATCCGTGGTCAGACAGTATAAACTTTAAAAGTTTGGTAGAGGCAAAGATCCTAGCCACCAAAATGACATGGCCTTATCTCTTGGTGGCCCTGAGTGGAATTCCACTAACCACAGTATACACGTGGAGGCGGTGGAGTGAGGTGGGGTAGAATCATACTTGTTACTCTTGAACTCTTAGTTTAATATCTATGAAAATTAGCTGCATCAAAGCCATTGTCAAACGCGCTTTAATAATCCCCCTATATCCAAATGTGTAGCAGATCACATGCATCTACTGCTTGATCATAAAATCGGGACACTTGGACAACTGCTTTTGCACCATAATGGGATCGTTTCCAAAATTTGAAAAGCATTTTTTTCTGAAAGAGCATGCTTGAACATATAGAATCTGACCATTTTTTAAATAATTTGTTTAAGTTTAATATTTAAAAAAAAATACTTAAATCGGTGTGCTTTCATCGTTTAACGCTTCTGTCGTGTGACGTCACAAGTGATGAAATGCCATTTAGTATTGCCATTCACAGTGCAAAATATTTAATTCGCATCTTTACTCACGTGTATTGGCAACGATAGGGTTGATAGCAAGCGTAGAGCACAATTTTAATTCGCTTCTTGATTATCATAACGTGAAAACGCAGTGAAAAATGCGACAAAGGACATCATTTGTGACGTCATAAAGACTACGCCTTGTTTTCAAAATAGGACATTCTAAAAAATTAATTAAAAAAAAACTATTAGGAAAATTCAAGTGTTTTCTGGGTCCATGTTATTTTTTTTTACTCACTCTATCAATTTCAGTGACTAAAAGTAGTACTTTTGTCTGAAGGAAACAACCCCATTGTGCATTTGTTTTACAATTTTTTACGAGTGTGACAATCTTCATCCGAGGACATTTACAATAAAATTTATGACGATGTATTCGACATTCCCCCTGTCGACGACATTCCCCTTTTATCTTTTAAATCTTCATATTGCAATAAACTGCCAGTAAACCAAAAACTTCGCAACAATTAGGTGAAACTCTTTCAACCAACCACTTTGGGATAAAGGACTTCGTTTGTTTTTGTACGAAATGAAGTTCTTTGCTTCCAGTTGCTGCTAATGTAATGAGACAACCTCAGTCACACGAAAAACTACCCAAAGCGTTTGCTAGATTAAAAAGCAAACGAAAAGCAGAACAATTATCTGGATCGTACAGATGGTTGAATATCTTCAAAAAAATCTTTTGTTCAGCAATCTCGACTCAAGTAGCGGAAGATATTCAAATGAATCGAATTGCATGCGATGTCAAAAGCTGGCTCTAACTATTCAAATGAAGAAGATGCGAATGTAACTCAGTTATCTAGTTCGACTTCCTGGATTTCATTTACCCAGCCTATTCTAGAATGTCTTCGGGAAAGTCCTCGCCGAGCTAGTGTTTTGTTAGAATTTCAGAACGGTTTCTATGATTCTTTTTTTCTTTCCTTCTTTTTTTGCTCAGTTTGGTATTCTAATGCAAAGCATCTTCGGCAAGATTCGGATTTAATGTAATAATTCAAAGTGAAAGAAGAAACTCGCGCAAGAGTTCGGCTTAAAAGAACGAAGAAAGTAGGAAAAAAGTAAACGAAAAGAAACAGCATAGACATAAGACGAGAATTTATTCTTTCGTTACATTTTGGTTCTATTTTATTTCTTCAGAAGCAACATAAAAGGACCCGCTCCTAGGATCTGCTGAAATCAAAAGATAATGACGGAGAAAAGATAAACGACTAGCAAAACGCGGGGACACACTCCCGCTCACCCCCCACACTCCGCTTTCTCCTTTTTTTCGAGAAGGGGAAATTTTTGAATGGGAAACCTGTTAGCTGTATTGTTAAAATGCCTTGCGCAACAATCTGACCCGTTGCTTCTATTGGACATTTTTCCTTTTGCTTTTTGTATCTCGTTGGAAAGCTTTTTTCTACTTGGAAGCATTAGGATGCCATAGGACATTAAACACATTATAAGCCATTAATTTCTCGCAAAAAGATTGAAATGCGTTTTTGAGCCGTTTTCTTTATTTGCATATGTTTGCTGAACCAATGCGTTAATGACATTAAAACTATTATTGACCATAAATTCTAATGCATGTTTTCGTCTTTTCAAGGCATTAAGAGTGAGAAAAATTGCTTATTTTCGGATGTCTAACGCATTATTCTCGAAAATTCTTTGCGCTTGAGTGTATGCAAACCAATATAAATAAATATAAATCTCATTTCTGAGTTTTACTGCGTTCTGAGATTTAAAATATATTGTTTTAAAAATTAAATATAATCTTTAACTAAATTTACGTGCTGACAGAGAAACACTTGAGTTGGCTTGAAATCACCGAATATGAGGCACGTTTTGTTTTTGTCTCTTACAACCAACATGAATGAAAAGAAAAATATTAAATCTGAGGTAAAATGAAATTCAGGATCTCAGAATTAAGACCGTTTAAGTTTAAAAGCCTTAACCAAAATTTATAGCTATAAATTTTAATTTTTTCATCATAGAGAAATGGTTTGTTGCACTGGAAGTCTCCTGTTATGAGGTCCCTCAAAAATAACACTAGAAAACAATTGTTTCCAGCGTAAGTCACTTAGTTTCACTTTTACACATTGAACCATTTTTTAAATCACCAGGAAGGTCTATATGAGCTTTTTTGAGGCACTTTTAACTCCAAACTTAACAACCCTCTGATCATTTGAATGTGACTTAGTCGTAAATAATGTGGGTGGTTCGTCTCCGGAATTAAAATTATACATTGCTATATTATAAGTAAACTTAATTTCATTTTGAATTATAATTATATCTATGAATTTAACTTGAATATGTGTGAATAATACGGGAAGGTTCATTACTGGGATCGACGTTTATGCAACATGTGACGTTTCCAAGCCTTTTTTTTTCAACAACGTGAAAATGTTTTTGGACATGAGACTAACCTATAAGAGGAAGAGGCGTATAATCTAGTTTTTGCACCAAAAAAAGGAAGAAAGTGTCTAGATTAAAAAAAATTGCTTTTGATGATTTTTTAAATAGCTTTTGGGGAAATACCCTGACGAGTCTCCCTCTTTGCTACAAACATTCATGCTTCTGATTTTTTCACATCTCTAGTCCTCCCCTCCCCCCAGAAGAATGTTAATGGTTGACATAACTCTCTTTTTCCATTCAAATAAAAAAAATGGCTATGAAACTGTCGAAAACTGAAAAATATAGGGGGGGGGGGAGAGGAGCTATATTCAAAAAGGGTTGGTTGATGGGAGAAAACGATGGTCACAAAATATTTGGATTCAGGTGTTCATTTTATATGAGAATTAGCAAGAGTGGTGTCAGAAGACTTTTGAGTTTTGTTTTGTTTTTTCGCGCAATGTCATTAATGCATATTTTAAATATAATAATAGGAGCATATTTTTAAATTGCTAATTTAAGAGTTATACTTGTTGTAATATGCAAAGTACACCATCCAGGCATTAAAACTATCATGTAGTTAGAGAAGCATTTTCTAATTAAATTTTAAACTGCAGTGTTAGGGAATTCGCATTAGCATGCAGAACACTTATTCGTTTACTTCAGAAACATTTCTTAAATGCCGACTACATCTCTTACAGAAAAGAAATGCATTTATAAGCTAAATCAACGTACGCTAAGATGTGAACATATTTAAATCTGTGATTCTGTGACGATGTCAAAAGAGAAGGAAATATGTTGGAAGGTTTATTGAATTAAATATTTAGTTACTAATAATCAGTCTCGAATTTTGTGAGATACCCAAGCAACGCGAAAGCCTCGTTAATTGATTGAATTTATATTCCTCGCCAAATTTTATTAAGCAATCTATTGACAATGCAGTAAAATGCTTCTAGGCGATGAATATGATAATTAAATAACCGTATAGTTATGTTTCATTGTGCCGAATACTTCATGGTTGTTCTTGAAATTTTTCAGTGTCTGTTACAGTTACGTTTTACTTCGAATTTATGAATGCTTTAATTTACATATAGTTAGTACATGTTCTTTTTTTTCCCGAAAATGTTGTGCGCAATCATTATTCAAAACCAATAAATATTTTTTCCTTTCAACGATGGAAAGATAAACTTTCTTAATTTATTACGGTGTATACTTTAAACACTAATACTACTACCAACTATGTATCTTAACGAATTCTTTCAAAACACATTATTAAGAAATAAAGATTATCAAACTCAACGAACTAAAAAAGACCATTTTTGCTTCGTGAGAGAAAAAAAAATTGGGGACTATTCATTGCTTTTCTTTGTTCATGCTTAAAAGTAAAAAAGAAAAGTGGGCTGACATCGGTTACGACCTTTTTATTTATTTGAACTAACACGTATATCTTTCGAATTTACACAGTGATGTATTCTTTTTCTGTAATTAAAGCAGTGGCATCGCAAGAAGAGGGGTTCGCCCCGGTGTCATCCGTCTGGGGGGGGGGGGTGACACCCAAAGTGGAATTGCAAGTTTTTGAAAAATATGAAGCTAAAATGCATTTTTTAGACTACAAATTCGAAAAATGTCCGTTGGGAATCCCCTGGACCCCTTTCACCTCACATTATGGACTGAATACTTCCTCTTGTTCCAAAACACTGAAAATCATTATCTCTGGGTGTGTTTTAGATACGTTTCTAAAAATTAAAGGGTTATCAATTTCATACTCTTACGTTTTTGACCTCTTGACTCACACATGTGTCTGGGACTTTTATATAAAAAGTGTTCATTGCTTTTATTCGTCTTTTGTACATTATCCCACTTAAAATCTCGTGAAACACAAATGTAGTTCAGTAAGGTACCGCCCTATAGCCAAGGCTAAGCAGAAATACATGAAATACACCTCCAGCTCAGTCAATTCCAGCCGAGGACTGCAGTTTCGTGCTTATTGTTTGTTTCGGTTATTTGCTTCGGTCACTCGTCTGGTCAGTGTTAATTCTGTATTAGCTACCAGTTTGTTTGACTCTCTTGGCTTCTTTATGAGGTTTTCGACCTCCAGCTCAGTCACTCTAATGCCGGGCTGATGAGTGCTAATAAGCACGAAGCTGCAGTCCTTCTGCTGGAATTGACTGAGCTGGAGGTGTATTTCACAAATGTAGTTGTTTCTGAAAATTTTATGTCATGTTTTATTTTATTTTATTTATTTTTTTTTTTTTTTTGCGTTCGTAAGAGGGGTGGAGGTGACACCACAAATTACCGCCCCTGGTATCACCCATGCTAAGTACGCCATTGATGAAAGATACACCAAACTTCGAAATTTTTGTTCATTTAAATGTATAATAGAGAGACTGATAAAAAATAAAATAATTAATTATTAATTATATAAATAAAAAAATAAATAATTGAAAATAAATTTAGTGTCACATTAAATCACAATACAGCGAATACCCAAGCAGTGCATTTTAACTACCCGTTGCATTAATTGATATCCATTACAACAAAATTCTCATTACAACGAACAAAGTTTGCTTATTTTTTTCAGGTTCATTTTAACGAGATTTCACAGTAAACAACTACTAACATACGAATAAATATTTTCTGGAAATTCTCCTGATACATTTTGTTTTGTTAAGAATATAACAAACTTTCGATAGTCTCTCGACCCGTCATATACATCATTAGAGGCAAACAAAACACGCCCAATACTTTCGATCAAATCACTTCTCAAACGTTGCAAAATTCAAAACGCGGCATCAGACAGATTATTCCTTAGTTTTTCCTTTTCGCTGGCAAACATTGTTCGCGAATTTGCAAATCATTTCCGATTTTTTTCGCTCGTTTCCGTTTCGCCTTACACTCCTACATCATCTAGTCCGATCCATTAAAACTATTACAGGCCATAAATTTGAAGCAGCAGCATTTTTTATGCTTTAAAAAACAACAACAATGCGTAGTTGTAATAAGCACGTCGTTTTTATCATCGATTATTGACGGCTTTTTATGGCTCCGAGAAGTTCATTCCAACCTTCCCTGGTTCCTGCTTCCATTGACAAGTTTTAAATGCTACGATTATTAAGAGCAATTCTTTATCGATCATTTGATGCCATTTTTGAGTGGATATTTTTTTTTAATCGCTATCGTTTTAAAAGCGTTATCTTTTATATGCTCCATATGCTCCTTCTTAAAAGATTTCTTGGAAAACGTTTCTTTTTTTTCTTTTTTTTTTTTATGCTCTGTTTTCTATCCGTCGTTCAGTTGGGCATTAATGAAGATTAAAATAGTCCATTACTTTAATTGAGGATCGGAGAGAAGAAAATACGCCATGTGAATCGATTGAATATTTTGTTCGTTGAAAAGTTTCTGAATTTCTGAAATAGTTGATATTTTTCCTGAAAGAAATTGCTGTTTGTTTATTTTAAAAAAATTATAATTCACTGAATGTCTTTACATTTTTAATATGACCTCACCTAGCTTTTATTTAACGCAAATTTCAAAATGAATAGGGAAAGTTCGGGTAATTGGAAACAAAATTTCAGATCTTTTTCAAACTTTTAAAAGAAACTGAGAGAGGACTTGGATGGTGAATTTCATCCAAGACTATAATGTTTGAAAAATTTGACTGCATGACTATTATTTAGATAATTAATACAAAACTACATTCGGTTCTGCGTATTTTCAATCATCCCACTGATAAATGGAATTGAAGAAGTTAGATTTGCTCCATGAGGTTGAAGAAGACAGAAATCCACGTCATACACACCCAGTTCAGAGACTAAGGAAGTGCTAGATAAACTATATTTGTGGTGCGTGGGTTGTATGTGACCTCAAAAAACTAAGATTATTTAAGAGGAACATTTTACGAAAAAGGCAGTCGAGATTCTTGCCGACAGAAGCTTTGTAGGTATAATGAAGCAGCAAGTCTAATAAGTTTCGGTTTGTGCAGTTATACTTAAGAATTCAGCATTATTAAATTTAAAAAAAAATGAGCTGATGTGTGCCTCACATGACTTCCTTTTACTCCAATTTAATGTCATTTTCCCATTATTGGTAATTTTAATGTGATTCAATAGTTTACTCTCTAAATATCACCAACAGTGGCCAAATTAAAACCAGATTTAAAAAAAAATTTAAAAAATCGCAAAATTTGTCGTCAAGTTAGCGACAAAACTTGGCGACCAAGAGACTGGTGATATATCGCCAAGTGTCCGCCAAATTATAACACCACTTCAGTTTACATCGAAATTAACAATGATTTCTCCACAAAAAGGGGCAAAAGACCCCCTTTGGAGCATACGAATACAACCAAAAAAAAAGGTGCACAGCTAGACCCCACTAGGAGTCTATGTACCAAATTTCAACTTTCTAGGACATTCCGTTCTTGAGTTATGCGACATACATACGCACATCCGCACATCCACACATACGCACATACATACATACGTACATACATACAGACGTCACGAGAAAACTCGTTGTAACTAACTCGGGAATCGTCAAAATGGATATTTCGCGTGTCTATACGTTCTTAAGCACTTATCCACGTGTGGTCGAGTCGAAAAAAAACTCAACATTCATTCGGGGGTGAGCAAAATGGAAATTAAGGTCGATTTTTGAGTGACAATTTTTTCGCGAATACAATACTTCCTTTTTTGTAAAAGGGAGTAAAAAAAAAACATTATAAGTCGTAAGTCTATGGTATTCAAAGGAAACACAACTTCTGTTGGCCAGTCCTGCGACTGTCTGTTTTACAACGGTAACTTTCCAGGGTGGGCATGAACCACCAACCATTTGGCTTCAGCCGAACGCGCTAGCAGACTGTGCCACGGAGGCTTCACTTTAGATGAATTGTTAAACGATTATACATAAAGCTCTGCGAATGCCCGTCGAAAATGGTAAGTCTAACTCGGTTTTTTTTTTTTTTTTTTCGGTTCATTCTGGCCACATAACGTCCCACAAGAAACATAGCTTCAAAAAAAAAATAATAATAATAATGTTGTTACGCTGGTAAATTGCTATGCAGTGTTAAGATGAGACCCCCACCTTCACACAGATTGTGTCCCCTTAGGAGGCTCACCCTACAGATTGAGACCGCTGCTTTATAATAAACTTTTATCTCTATTGGATAATGTCGAGTATACTAAAGTACGGCTATATGAGATGCATCAGAATAGATGAAAGTTTGGTATTTTGCGTCTTTGGATCCTAATTCTTGAAATCCCCTTGATATTTCCTGATCCCTTATCGATTCATAGGGGGGTGTCAGGATCGGCATACTGCAAGATGCAACACGATGGTCGGTCGTTTGGGTTATAACATACATTTTGAGATAGCAGTTCTTTATTCGAATGATCGAACAGATTTTAGAAGTAATACAGCTAATAGGAAGTTTTACGGCATCCTTTTATTTTCCTAGTTAAAATCAAATTGCTTTTTCATTGGGACTTAATTGGCTTGGCAACGTTTTTCCTTGAGGAATGACTAAGTGCATTTATTAAGTGAAATGTTATACACTTTTATGGAACTTTTGATGTTGTTTTATTTGGTAGACGGATATTTCAATGGAACTTTTAATGTTATTTAATGGCTTGTTTTGTTATTTGGTAGACTTTATAACGGTTTAACTTAATCATTTGACGAATTATTTTTTATTTAATACCTTTTTTCTTGCTTAACGACTTACTTAGATTAAAAACCGTTAAAAAGACAAAATAATATGCAATATCATCAAATGAATAGTTTCTTTGCAACATTGACCAAACACAGAAACAATAAATAGAATGGAAAATAATTGAAACCATTAAAAATTCACCGAGTGACGTACACATAACGGAAAAGTATCTACAGAGAACTGTTCCGTTATTGTGATTAACTAGGGTGAAACAACTTTGTTTAGTGTTAAATGCCAAAAATATTCTTCAAATAATGGTTCATTGTACAAGAATCATTAGTTTTTCTTACTTACTCAAAATGAATCAATATTAATAAAATAACCTTGAAATCGTAACTCGTCCACCAAAATACGGTCTTATCAATACCGGTTTCCTTCTCTAAAGAGAAACTACTCAAGTTACAATTTACATAACGGAAAAGTACTTATAGATGCCTGTTCTGTTATTGCAGATAGCTAGAGTGAAACTACTTCATTTAGTGTTAAATGCTAAAAATATTTTTAAATAATGGTACACTGTACAAGAATCATTAGTTTTTCTTACTTACTTAAAATAAATCGAAAATCAATAAAATAGTCTTTAAATCGTAACTCATTGACTAAAATACGGTCTTATCAATACCGTTTTCCTTGTCTAAAGAGAAACTACTCAAATGTCGCTCTTAATTACAATTTCACGGATCGCCGAGAAAGTATCTGTAAGATATGCCGCATTTCAAAATTGCAAGCATTAGTTTGTTGTCAAAATAGAACAACAGTAACAAAGACAAAAGCAAAATAATCGTGCAGACTATCCCTTGTCACCTAATACTTTTAAATATTCCTCTGACATTCCCTTTGAAGATTTTGGCTCCAAACCAAAACCCTGCCAACGAGTAAAAATTCATTCCTTGCACTTTTTTGCGCACTGAGTGATGGCATCAGCAAGTAAAATGTTCTAAATTACGTTATCTGTACATAAGCGTCATTTGGACGTCAAATATTTGAAAGAAAAACTTCGATGCAAGACGCTTAAGTGCAAGTTTGTGTTTAAACAACAGACTGAGGGGAATGGCTAGCGATATTTCACATGAAAAAATGTCAGATGTCTGGTTAGTGTCTTGGATTTCTTTTTTAACTTTCTTGAAAGATCTCAATCTGCTATTGTACTTTTGAAATACCTAAAGGATTGTCAAACTGATGTTGATATTTGATTTATCAAAGATTTTAATGATGTTATTGCATCGAAGGTTTTAATACGGGGAGGTTTTACTGCCATTAAAAAAAAATAATATTAGGTTTTTCATTTCCTAATGAAATCTTTTTACTTCCGTCGGAATGAAAAATGTAGAAAATTGTACAACTTTGACAAATGAAGCTTCAAAGCATGGAAGTACAAATAATTTTAATTTTTGTCTTCTATTAAAGGTATTATTTATGTTCGTTCCTTTTCCCGACTCCTTCAGTTCTAAATAAAAAAAAAATATTCTCAAACTTTCTAATGAATTTTTGAATGATGTAAAAGTTAAATTATTTTCTTAAAAGTACGATAAGATGTCATAAGAAAAATGTTTTCAACGAAACCAAACATTATTAAAATCTATTATTCGAACTTTTAACCTTTCGAACGTTAGTAAAATCAAGTTTAGAAACACAATTTCCCCTGCCAGTTTATAAATTAAAGGCACAACTAGAGTTTTCACGTTCTGAAACGTTTATGAGATATTTAAAAAAAATGTATGTTTATGTAATGTCAAATTAGTAACAAAATAAAAAAAATAGTGCATTTATAATGTAAGCGATTTAGATTTTATACAAGTACAGTATACTCCCGATTATCCGTGTGCGGATTATCCGGTTTGCGGATTATCCGTGCATCATTTCGGAATCACACTTTTCTAAAGCTTCGATGATGTTATCGATAATATCGATAACATCATTGAGGAAGTTAAAGAAATCGAAGGTTTCGAATCAGTTGACGCTGAAAATGTCGAAGAGTGGTTCAAAAGCGACAAATGTGAATCAGGATTTCAATGCCTAACTGACGAAAATATCATTGAACTTGTTACTGAATCAAACGCAAGTGATGATACCGAAAATGAAGATGAAGAACATGAAGAAAATACAATTTCACATTCTACTGCTCTACAATCTGTGGAACTTTTATTGGATTACATGAGTGAAAGAAGTTACGATAACGGAGAAATAATTGCAGTAAGAAACATTCGTGCGGACATAAGCAACAATTTAAACAAACAAAGAAAACAAATATGTATCACCGATTTTTTTTAAGCAATAAATTTCGAAGAAAAGTTCCTGGTTTGTGTGAGTATATATATATTAATTAGTTTTTTCTAATTAGCCCTTGAATAGTTACCCTGCATATTCCTTAAATGATTTTTCGGATTATCCGTGTTTTTCGATTATCCGTGCTACGCCGCCCGATGATTAGCACGGATAATCGGGAGCATACTGTTTAGTAACTTGTATAAGCTAGGGGACCTTAGGCCCCGTATGAAAAGTCAAGTTTTGTGTTTCTTGACTCATTTTTATTTTTACTTTAAGCTCTCAATATCTTTATAGTGCATCTGATTTTGTACATTTTTGCACTTGGAAGTATACATCAAGGACTAAAGGTTACGAAAATAAAGGTCTTGCAGGTTAAAACGGAACACCCTGTATATTACTCGTGCAATAATTGTCGCAGAGTTCTCGAAAATTACTGAAAACTTTCTTTAACAAAAGAAATAATCAGTCTTGATCGTCAACAGCCGCTTTTTGCTATTCTTGTTCTATGGGTAGATTCTGATATTTGAAGCCTAAAGAAGCTGAAGTAAGTAGCTTGAGTTGTTAAATGTGAGCAAAGGTTGTCATCATCGACTCAGTGCATGACCAATATTTTATCCTTTGCGTACGCGCGTGTCTGCATGGAATGGAGTGGTGTCATAACATTCCTTAGATGAATCAATGCAAAAAAAAAATAAATAAATAATAAATAATAATAATAATAATTTTAAAAAAATTAATTTGAATTCTGAAATTTTGAATTCAAATTTCGTTTTTCGAAATCACGAACTGAGACAGGACCCTACTCATTGGAGTTATTGTTTCTAGAAACAGCTCCTGCACCCCTCCCCCAAGCCTGCCTCTCCTCCTGGGCGGTTACATGTGCATAGTTGTGTGTGTAAGTGTGTAAGCTTATGTGTGTGCGTAGACCTGTGTGTACGCACGTAGGCGTGTGTGTGTGTGTTTGTGTGTGAGTGTGCGTGTGTGTAGGACATGGAGGCGAACCAAAAGACCTTTTAATTTGTCTATTTCGGGCAAAGCAGTGCGGGTACCACTAGTATTGAATAGTCATGAACCTCATTAACCAATTCAAGAATTGATATTATGTTGCAACGAATGTAAAACAAATGTTAGGGGTGTTAAACAAGTCAACACATGTTCTAGTAATTAAAGATAGCATGAAGTCTGATTCAAATCGGCTCTGAGCTCAAGTGCAAATTTGTTGAGGCAAAAAAGTTCTTGAAAAACAAAAGAAATATTTGAACCGTACTATAGCAAAAATAGGCTTAAAGTTTTCGCTTAGCTGGATTCAAAAACTTTTTCGACGTCTTCAATTTATGACGTCACTCCAAGTGACACTTCCGTTGCTTTACTTCCTCGTTGCATGTTGAAGATTTCCTCTGGTTACCACCAAATAAAGTATAACTTTAAAACTTTTCTTCACTGTTTTTCCTTTTATATCATTGTATAGCTATCGATTTATTGTCTACTAGTGGTACCCGCTCGGCTTTGCCCGTAGTAGAAAATTAAAAGGTCATTTCGTTCGCCTGTATATTTACAAATAATGGATGATGAATTTCTCGCCAATTTGCTATACAGTCGACTCCCGCTACAACGCGATCCGACTTACGCGAAATGGCTATAAAACGAGATTTTCAGGAGCAACAAATTTTAGAGCTAAAGCGAATTTCTCGCTCTCAACACGAAAATATTTGGAAAGAAATCATGATGTTAAGTTTCGGTTTTGTTATTCACTACTAAACATTGATTTCGTGAATGTACTTTCATCCTTTCATCATCACTGACTGCGCAAGTTCCCACACACCGCACTATAAACATAGCTTTATTCGTGTGTATAATCACCACTCCTTATTTTTCATCTATATATTCTAAATATGAAAGTAAATGAAATATTGTAGCACCTAGGCACGCTGTTTCACCTAAAGTTTGAAGATGGAAACAAAAAGCGAAAATTTGCGACACTATAGGAAAAGTTAAAGATTCTTGATACGCTTTAACAACTAGAAAGTGTGTCGAAGGTAACACGACAATAAGGTATGAGTGAATCTTTCATACGTAGAATTAAAAGTCACGAGACGGCAATCCGAAGAAGTCCAGAACTTATTTTTAATATGAAGCTCGCAGAGTAATGTTTAAGCAAAATGCAAACAATATAAAATTGGAATCTGCTCTTGTATTGTAGAGAATAGAGACCCTGAAAGAGGGGTGTCACCATAGATTTAAATGTTATAAAAGCAAATGCGAAGCTACTGTAGTGTACTTAAAATTATATTAGAATGACGATCAGATTATGCAACATAAATCATCATCTTCAATTTTTAAGTTATAAATGAAACTTATTGTATCTACTGTACAGTACTCTTACAGTGCAGTGTTTAAATAATGCAGATTTTTTTTTGAAAATACGATAAAAATTTAGCTCTTTATGTAAGTATCGGTAATATATAGTTAAAAAATGGTCTAAAACAGTTTGAAAGGTGTTTAAAAATTTCAAAAATGTCACATACACAACACTTTTCCACAACGCGAAATTTCGACTTACGCGAGGAGTCTTGGAACGCATCCCTCGCGTAAGTCGGGATCCGACTGTATTCATTTGCTGCATGTTACGGTTCCACGTTATAAAAAATTTTGTAATTTACTACTTGGTAAAGTTTTCTTAAATTCGCATATAAAAAGAAAAAAGTTGAATTTTTGAAAAATCGCTTCGAGGTGCACACAACCATGCTACAAACTAATTTTTTACCAAATTTCATGAAAATCGGCCGAACGGTCTAGGCGCTATGCGCGTCACAGAGATCTAGACATCCTCCGGACAGAGAGACTTTCAGCTTTATTATTGGTAAAGATTGTGTGCAAACTTTTCTCGCTTTACCAGATACTTGTCTGACGACCGTTGCTATCGTCATTTATTACATTTAAATCGAGGAACATACATGTATATTGAATTTCATCCTGATTGGCTCGTAAGCAGTATAGATTACGGTTGCCTATTAATTAACTACAAGAACATTATTATTATTAACTATTATTAATATTCACGGCAATTATTATTATTATTATTATTATTATTATTATTATTATTATTATTATTATGTCACAGAAATCCTGACAGAGAGAGATACAGACAGAGACATCCAGACATCCCGACTGAGAGACTTTCAGCTTTATATTTTTGACACAGTAAAATTAAGTACTGTTTTAAACCAACATGGTTCGAAGTTGACCCTATTAAGTCCAAGATCACGTTTAGTTTCATATAAATTATTTTATGTATATATCGTCGTCAATAGGATATTAAGTCCTGTATTAATCTTTACTAACAATAAAGCTGAAAGTCGAAAAAAACAAAAAGTACAAAATTAGTTTGTAGCACCGGGGTGTGCACCTCGAAGCGATTTTTTGAAAATTTGACTTTGTTCTTTTTTTTATTCCCATTTTAAAAACATTTTAACGAGAAATTATCATAACATGCACGAGCAAATTACCATAACGTGGACGAGCAAACTATCGTAACATGGGCGAGCAAATTAACCTAGCAAATTGTCGAGACATTCATCGTTAATTATTTGTAAATATACAGGCGAACCAAATGATCTTTTAATTTTCTACTACGGGCAAATCCGTGGGGCTACCGCCAGCATAAAATAATTCCCTGTCCTTCATTAAATCACGTGGCCAATAAAAATATTTGATTGTAACGTAGCAACAAATGTCTCGTTGAATTCAGGAATATTACTCGGAAACATATTTTAAATGCAAACAGTTAACATTCATTGCAAAAATGGCACGAATACCAACAGTTTAACAGTAGATTGAGTATAGTATTATCGATATTGGTAAAGAGAGAAAATGTCATTGTATTATTTTTTTTTATTATTATTGTTGTTGTTGTTGCTGTTATTGTTATTATTATTATTATTGTTATTATTATTATTATTATTATTATTATTATTATCATCATCATCATCATCATTATTATTATTATTATTATTATTATTATTATTATTATTATTATTATTATTATTATTATTATTATTATTATTATTATTATTATTATTATTATTATTATTATTATTATTATTATCATGTTCATTATTATTATTATTATTATTATTATTGTTTTCATTATTATTATTATTGTTAATTGATATAGTTTTTATTATGTTTGTCATTGGTATGGAAGTTTCAGATAGCTTTTCTCATTCTTAAACTTTTGAAAAATACTTACAAAAAAATAAGGCAAGTCATCTAAGCTAAAACGTAAAAGTGAGGTTTTTAAGCAAATAACAATGTTAGGTAGTTTTTTTTTTTTTTTTTTTGAGTTAACAAATAAAATTTTTTCATCCACCCAAGGCATTAATTTTCAAATATTTTTACAATGTATTTCTGAATACAATGTGTTTCTGTGTGAGACTGAATTCTCAGTTTCGAAAACAACAAAATATTTTCCACCTGCTTAATACTAAATCTAAACCCCACAGTGCGTTTCCATAAACGAAATACGATTTGTCTTTTCCTCTTTTACAAAGAAAACAGTCCTTTACATCAATTTTACTTTTTTATCTGATTAACTTTCCGCGTGGTTGAAGTCAAAAGTTAATTGAATGAAATGAAACTCTAGAACAATTGCCATTCATCAAAAACAAAAAAGAAACTAATTGTTTCAAATCTTTGCAGCTCTTTCCTAGAGGAATTGACTCAAGCGGATATCATGGAAGATGTTGTTGCCCCCCCCCCTCGCCAGAATGAGAAAGAAATAAGCCCAATCGGGAGATGCGTACTAAATAAATACAGAAAAACAAATGAGGTTGAACAACTCATCAAAGAATGGAAGTTCTTTATGGAGTTTAATATCAAGGGAAATTAGTTCAAAAGCAGGATTATATCTAATTCGAATTCTAAAATATCTGAAGGCTTATCACGAAACTTAAACTAAAGCCTGTATATTTTTGCTCGAATACTGTTGGTATATAAAGCAAAAATCTCAAGGAAAGTATAATGTATATTGTGTTCTTCGTAAGTCTAGGTAATTAATCTTCAATGTATTTAAAAGCCGACAGCGTTTTCTAAGAAAATTCTGGGATGGCTGCTTTAAAAAAAAATATTGTTTGTTTTATGAGATTTATAAAAGTGACTCAGCAACTTCAAATGTGCCTCAAATAGACTTATAAAAATGCGCTGCTAACCAAAAAAAGAATATTATTTGTTTATTTGCAAGCATTTGATTTACGAACTGCAAGGTGCTGTTTCCTAGAGTTATTTCTGGGGCAGTCCATAATACTGCCGTACTAAGCACAAACGTAGTACAGTGCACACCGGTTAATTGAATCAGTGGTTAATTAAATCAACCGCTTTAATGAATCAATTTGTCAAAAACAGGGTAAGAGTTATTTTTGGGGCAATCCCTAATACTGCCGTACTAAGCACAAACGTAGTACAGTGCACGCCAGTTAATTGAATCAGTGGTTAATTAAATCAACCGCTTTAATGAATCAATTTGTCAAAAACAGGGTAAGAGTTATTTTTGGGGCAGTCCATAATACTGCCGTACTAAGCACAAACGTAGTACAGTGCACGCCAGTTAATTGAATCAGTGGTTAATTAAATCAACCGCTTTAATGAATCAATTTGTCAAAAACAGGGTAAGAGTTATTTTTGGGGCAGTCCATAATACTGCCGTACTAAGCACAAACGTAGTACAGTGCACGCCGGTAAATTGAATCAGTGGTTAATTAAATCAACCGCATTAATGAATCAAATTGTCAAAAACAGGGTAAAATCCAGCTTTATTGAACTAGCCGCTTTATTGAATCAGCCCCTCTATGGAATCAAAGCTGTTTAGAACAAATGTGATTTATATAAGCGGCAGCCATTGTATCTGCGACTGAAGTACTGCATTTTAAATTTTGACGCCGCCATATATTTGCCAGATGCCATTGTTTAAGATTTTTTAAAACATATTTCAGATTCCCAAATAACTATAAAATATTACATGTAGATAAATGGGGTTGTTTCCTTCACTCAAAAGTAGTACTTTTAGTGACTGAAATTGATAGAATAAGCAAGAAAAATAACATTGACCCAGAAAATTGTTTCATTTTCCCAACAGTTATTTTTCAATTAATTTTTTAAAATGTCGGATTTTGCGAACAAGTCGTGGTCTTGATGACGTCACAAATGATGCTCTTTGGCGCATTTTGTACCGCGTTTCCACGTTATAATAATCAAGAAGCGAATTAAAATTGCGCTCCACGACTTGCTATGAACCATATCGTTGCCAATACACGTGAGTAAAGATGAGAATTAAATATTTTGGACCGTGAATGGCAACACAGAATGGCATTTCATCATTTGTGATGTCATCGGACAGAAGCATAAACATTGAAAGAGCACCGATTTAAGTATTTTTTTTAAATATTAAACTAAACAAATTTATGAAAAAATGGTCAGATCCTATGTTTTTAAGCATACTCTTTCAGAAAAAAATACTTTTGAAATTTTGGAAACGACCCCATTACGTTGTAAAGCGTTATTTGAAGAGAATAAATTAATCTTGATAAAAAGTTCAGATACCGCTTTTGTGCTTAGCCCGAGAGAGTAGGTGCCCTTGCGTCTAAACAAATATTTGCCCGTTTTTTGAAAAATAAAAATTAATAGCTAAAATTATTTTTTAAAGCTTTTCAACCCAGATGATCCTAGTCCTACAGTCCTAAATTTTATTTTTCGCTCAATAATATTATGTTTTATTCTTAACTAGCGGTACCCCCACGGTTTTGCCCGTAGTAGAAAATTATAAGGTCATTTGGTTCGCCTGTATATTTACAAATAATGGATGATGAATGACTCGACAATTTCCTAGGTTAATTTGCTCGCTTATGCTACGGTAGTTTGCTCGTCCACGTTATGGTAATTTACTCGTCGATGTTACGATAATTTGCTCGGTAAAATGATTTTAAAATGGAAATAAAAAAAGAACAAAGTCAAATTTTCGAAAAATCGCTTCGAGGTGCACATCCCGTGCTACAAACTAATTTTGTTTTAAATTTTATAAAAATCGGCCGAACGGTCCAGGCGCTATGCACGTCCCAGACATCCAGCCAAAGATCCCGACTTTCAGCATTATTATTAGTAAAGATCATGTTAGTTGCAAGTGACAAAAACAAAAATTACCCTTTATTCGTTGCGTTTATTCTATTCGTGATTTACATACAGCAATGATTCTAACAGTCACCACTCAATACCGAAAGTCTTTTGTAACCGTATCCTTCTTTAACAACTTTTTCAAAAACCCTTACTGTTATTTAAAACGCTTCATCTTACATCAGTTCTGTAAATCGGTTTTTACTGTCATAATATAGATGTTGCAAAGAAAGCACTTCCTCGTATACTGTAGTGTTGTGTTTGCGTCATAAAGTAGTTATGGTACTGGTATGTGCCACAATGTAAATTACTTATGGTACTGGTAATTTACTGGCTTATTTTGTCCTAGAGAGAAAGCCCAATAATGAATGATTTTTGTTTTAAGGAGATATAGAACTTTTTTTTTTAACATAACTTTAACTTTTTTACTAATACTAAACTTTTTTTTTAACTTTTTGATAAATATTTAATAGTTTCGAAGTTTTAATTACTTTTTATTTGTTTAAAACCTTCTCTTCTTCAAATTTATGGCCACGAGCCTAAAGCAATACCTGAACTAATTATTCGAACTATGAAGTTTTAGTCAATATTCGCCCGGAGTACCCAATACTGCCAAATTCAACGAAATTTCCCATCGCATAATGAGTTTCACCTTTATTCAACAAACGTAATCGAGCATGCAGCGCGCGTGATTTATGCCAAAGTTAGAATAATTCATTTTTCCTTTTTATTTCCGGAACGGCGTTTGGCAACAGGGAAGATCCCCTCACGAACCATTATAATGGCCACTCTTCTTCGCTTATCAGGGAAAGGAAGGAGCCAGTTCGGAAGATGAGGTGCCGTTTTGGGAATAAAATATACACTAAATTTGCACTCTATTCATCAGGTACTGCGATCAATTTTCAGAAGCAACGACCGGGGTAAGGGGTTGAGAGCTCATTTGCCTGGAGAAGGGGAGGGGGGATAAAATTATAGCCGCCAAGGTACTTTCAAATCCTCTTCCAGCAGAAACAAGGATGTGAGAACAGAAAAGCAATGGTACGGGCTCGGATGTATTTCCGCACTTAAGTAAGAAAGATTGTAATGAATAGGAAAAAGAAAGAATAGTGTGTTCAAAGCTTCTGGCACTGTATATTGATCAAATTCCTGCAATTGCCCAGAAAATGTTAAGATACCTATTTTTTCATAACAAATCGATATTTCTGAAGGAACGATATTTAAACAAAGTTTGTGTTTGTGGGGCATCTTCTGCCCACAATCCCAGCAGGAATAAAACTGAACTTTATTCGATTATGGTTGCAACTGTCTTGCTTTTGACTGCGAATTGTTAAAACTAATTATCAAATTCCTGATTTATATAAATGCTAAAATTAGACGATCGAAGATCAATTACTCCTTATTGTTATAGTAAACAATTCATTGTTAGAAGTGAAACAAGAAGCAATTTCTTTATTTACCTTTAGACTGATTTATCTTTTCGTTCTAAATAAATTCCTTCCGTCCGTCATTTAATAACTAATCAACTAAACAACGGTTACAGAAAATGCAAAAAATATGCGCGACAGGATTGCTGTCGGTTTTTCCTGTTTTCAGTAACAGGTACGGTTATGCATATAGAATGTCTTTTGTAAACTAAAACAATAATTTCCTTTCTTTCTCGAGAAAAAATCCAGCTATTAAGAAGACTTTGTTTCTACTTGGCAGAAGCAAAACTTACTGAAGGAATCATCGAGTCTGCCCATTTCATCAAAGAAGGGCAGTACGTGTTCTTCCGCTATTTGAATAGATGTCTTATGATTATTTGTTTTTGTTCTTTAAAGAAAGAACAGAACAAAATGATCGGTAATCATAGTGGCAGAGCACGAAAACAACTGGATACCTTTCCACAATGTTCCAATCTAGAACTACTCTGCCCGAAGAACGATTTGAATATTCATGAGAGAAAGGGGGTCGGCTTTTTTCGCCCCTCAAACCGTACGGTCATTACGTTTCGTGGCTTGATTAGCTCAGGGGAGAGATGGAAGGGATTGTAGTTATCGAATAAGGGAAACCTGTTTTTTTCTCTTTTCTAAGAAGAAATCCTGTTTGTTGTCAGAGCATTCGAGAACTTCAATTCGCAAAGCAAAGATATTTGATATCTTGAAATCGAAATTTTGAATTTTACATTTCATACCAGTGAGAAATTCAAAGTTTTGTATTTTGGATGCGTTTTTTTTATTTTCTCACTAATTTAAAACTATCGTTTAGCGCAGTAAGACAATTAAAATTCTTGCATCATAAAAAGTAATGAATCGAACCAATCAGATTTTCTAAGAAAACGTCTTTATTCAAAAGACAGTGTTGCACTAAAAATCTATTTTTGAAATGACAAAATAGGGTCACTTCAAGTCAATGTGCAATTATTCAAGAAAAATATGAAAAAAAGGAGTGATCAAAAAAACACGTTTTGATTTAACTTTAACACCTTGATTTTATGTTTAATACAAGATCGTCAAGTTCAAAAACATTTAAGAAAAAAACAGATAACTTAGAGATATTGCTGGGTTTCTTTCTTTCTTTCTTTTTTTCTTTGAAATGACTTTGACACTTTTTTTTTTTTTTTTTTTTTTGACACGTGAAAATACTGCTTGTCACATTTAGAAGAGTGAAATATACGCAAACAGTAGCGACCACTATAATGGTCTAATGTATTTTTTTAATAACCTAATCTTCTAAGCATAAATGGAAGACGGCTTGAAATGAAGATACTGTATTTTGATTTTTAACATTTAGAAATTTTGTATTTATAAAATAACGAAAAATTCAAATGCAGTTTTGTAACATTTCAAAAACTCGAATTGCTCCCCTCTCCCCATTTTCTTCAGATACCAAATTTTTATTTAAAATGCAAAGCATGAAAATACTTTTTACAAAACTTTTGACTAGTATTTTCGGTTTTCAATGCGTGAAATACATTATTTGTAAAGGAGGGATTCTCTGTGAGAGAACTTAATGTGTCTAATCCTTTTTTTTTTTTCTTTTCTTTGGTTAATCCTAACAAGTAATTTAGTCATAAGTAGCATTAGCAATCAATGTTTACCCAGAACAATTAAAATTTCATATAATTTTATTAATTAACGATAGTATTACTTTACCTGAAATAAAATAAAATCAAAATGCAAAAACGTACTTCCTCTCGGTGAACGATATGCGCATAAGTATAAATCAATGTTGTGCCGGATGCGATGACGTCAAAAGCAACTTTGTGTTAGGTTTTAAGTTACCACGAAACTTCTTCAACAGGTAGTTTTTAACCAGGTTAACTTTTAAAAAGCAAAACCCTTTTCTATGTTCCGTGAATGCTTGAAAATAAAATTTAGCTCAACTGATTTCGTTTAATGTAGCATTTTTTCTGCGCCAAATTTATATGGAAAATTGTAGAAAAAATTTATTGTTTTTCTTTTTTGCTTCGACTTTGAATAATGCAGTTGTTCTTTTTTCATTTCTTCACTGAACAAGCGCTTCGATGTATAAAGCGATGAACATTGTATCTTAACGAAAGACTTTAAATTGTAACATTAGTACAGTTGATCAAAAGGTCAAAAACCAATTTACTTAGATTATAAATGGGTTTTATATACATAAACAAATTAGGTAAAATTCCAAAGGAACGACTACATTAAATTTCTTGAACACCACAATTTGGATTTATCAGTAATTTTTGGTAGAAATAGAACCATAGGGAAAAAATTATATTCTCTCTACTCAGAGAAATAGTATTTCTTTAGTGATAAGACACGTAACTTCATTAAAAAGTACTTAAAAAAGCGATCTTTGCAAACTCTCATTCAGAACAAAGTTAGCATCTTAACATTTATTAGGGTTCTATTTGACTAGGGCTCGACCGATGGCATTTTTTGGCCGATGGGCCGATGCCGATTGTTGGCCGATTGTTCAAAGATGGCCGATGGCCGATTGCCGATTGTTTTTCTCCAAATGGATGATTGCCGATGGCCGATGGCCGATGCCGTTGGCCGATGGCAAAAAAAAATAATAAAAAATCAAACTGAAATAAATTGATAAGATTGTCAGGGATTTAAAGAATCATTGATTCATTTCACTTTACTTCCTTTCTACGAATAAAAAATTGTAATCACAAAAAAAAAAAAAAAATCAGATTTCGACCTAAATTTCTATTTTACGATTACCCAATTTATACTTCACAAGTTTTTTTCGCCACATCTGTACATGCATATGTACCTAAGAACATATAGATGACCGAAATATCCATTTTGAACGCCTCCTTAGTTAATTAGCGCAAATTCTTTTGTGATGTCTTCATGCGCGTAAACTTGCGTCACTCAAAAACGTTATGAAATAGTAAGTTGAAAACTCATACGTGCGTAGTATGATCTAAAAGTTCGAGACAAGTTTTATAAAACCTTACCTTGAATAGTTCACATTACCGAAGCACATCTATCTACATAATAGTCAGCTTGAACGACTATGCACTTCTGCCAACGTTCGTGCAGCTTTTAGAAGCACTCCTGGAAGACATTTTTCGCAACTTCCTGTAAGGCCTCTTGCGCTGCTGCTTTAACTTCATCGTGGGAAAGAAAGCGACTTTCATGTTGAGGATGCACGGTTTGATTGGTCAATGCTCTGATATGACAAACAAATAAACTAATGTTTCGTCGGAGTTAGCTCCATTTGACTTTTACCTGTTCCCAGCAAAAAAACATTTGCATTAGACGCCGCTTTCTTCCGCCTGCAGAAGATAAAGCTGCATCATAGAAGGTAGCAAAAAATGGCTTCCAGGCGTGTTCCCAAAATTTATATGAACACTGGCAGAAGTACATAGTCCCTCAGGGTGACCTTTTGAAGGTGAATGTGCTTCGGTAATGTAAACTAATCTGGGTAAAGTTTTATACAGCTTGTCCCCGAACTTTTGGATCGTACTACGTCTGTTTAGGGTGTGGTTATGCTTCTCCATTTTTTGACTGCTGTATGATGAAAGAGAAAGAACAACAGCCAAAAAAAAAAGAAAGAAAGAAAAAGGAAGAAAAACAAAGAGACTGTTTAATAACCAATTGATTTGTTTGTTTTTTTTAATTGAACATACAACTAAGATTTCAGAAATATTGTAATAATGTATGGATTTAAATACATTAAACATAGTTAAAAAACATTAAATTATGTTGTTTAATCATTAAAAAAATAAGAATAAAACTATGGAACGGTCAAAAAATTACGCAATTAAAGTGGAAAGATTGCACGTGACATTTTTTAGTCATCAAATTAAACAAAAAAGGTAACAGATAAATTACAATATTAAATCGAAATAGGAATATTTTTATACTTATTTAAAATTTATGAATAGAAAAGTTTACATTTTTCATAAAAGCTATAACAGTGACATAAATTTTGCTGAAAAAAGAAATAGCCATGAAAAGAGCGAGGTTCTTAAAAGGCAGCTACAATAAACAAACTCAATATTTACACCAAGTTAATAACTGTATACATATACTACTTGATCTGATGTTTGCACAGATAATATTGAACAATTTGATTGTTTAATCTTTTATGAAGCTTTACAAACAAGTTCAAATTAAATTTTTCAATTTAACAATAATTTTATGAAATTTAAAAAAATGCATAATAGAAATTCCTTGAAACTTTTCTATAAAAAACGAAAATATCTTATTCATTGATTTTATATAACTACATAAAAATAGCTACTTACAACAGAAAAAAAAATCGATCGCTATTAATGATGCAAAAAAGATAGCGCATTACGAAATATAAGTGAAACAAGTATGAGAAATACGCAAAATGACATTTCTTGACTAAAATAAATAATCGCTAAATATTTAAGAAATGCTTGAAACAACGAGGGTGGGTTAGGGGGGTCATCCTCTGATTTTGGAGTAACTCGCATTTCGGCCTCATTTTTACTTCCTTTTACAAAAAAGGAAGTATTGTATTCGCGAAAAAAAATTTCACTCAAAAATCAGCCTTAATTTCCATTTTGCTCACTCCTGAATGAATGTTGAGTTTTTTTTTTTTTTCAACCCAACCACACGCGGGTGAGTGCCTTAGAACGTATACACCCCCGAAATATCAATTTTGACACTCCCCGAGTTAATTACAACGAATTTTCTCGTGACGTTCGTATGTACGTATGTATGTATGTATGTGCGTATGTATGTCGCATAACTCAAGAACGGTATGTCCTAGAAAGTTGAAATGTGGTACGTAGACTCCTAGTGGAATCTAGTTGTGCACCTCCCCTTTTGGTTGCAATCGGGTGTTTTAAAAGGGGGCTTTTGCCCCTTTTTTGGGGGGAAATCATTGTTAATTTCGATGCAAACTCAAGTGGTGTTATAATTTGGCGGACACTTGACGATAATATGCCAGTATTTTGGTCGCCAAGTTCTGTTACCAACTTGGCGACAAATTTGGCGATTTAAAAAAAAATTATTTTTTTAAAATCTGGTTTCAATTTGACCACTGTTGGTGATATTTAGAGAGTAAACTATTGAATCACACTAAAATTGCCAATAATGGGGAAATAACATTAAGTTGGTGTAAAAAGAAGTCCTGTGATGCACACATCAGCTCGTTTTAGTACAGAACCGCTACCACCAACGCCTCGGAAGAGTTTCTGAATCTACTTCAGCACTTCTGAAGAAAAAATTTAATAGTTTCTTTGATTTCCAAATTATGTCACTATTTAAAACGTCTTTAATCAATTCCTTGCATTAATGCTCTAAATTCTTTCTAAACAATAGATAAAGTTTGAAAAAAAAAATCTCTAATTTTATGAATGGTATTAGTTTTAAACAACTCAGAAGTACAACTACAGTTTAATTTCAGAAATTGAGGGAAAGGGAGGAGAGAGGCACGCAAGTGTTCTCGGAAATTAAAAAAAAAGTAGTCGTAAAAAGTAGAGTTCAAAATAATCATAAGCATTGGGCAGAAAAATCCTTTCAAAACTTGCACCCGAGTTTGTTTTGACGTGCAATGGCGGATTTAAAACAAAGCAAATGTTACAATTGCGCGAGAGGCCTCATAACCATAGTGGCACCGTAGGAGTTACAAAAATGATTCTGATAAATGTTTTACAACTTCTATGATAGAGAAATAGCACCCCAAAATGTATTTCGACGGCCCCCAAACTTGTAACTCCGCCGAAGTGATACAGAAAAGACTGAATTACTGTGATTCATATTACAAATGTCGAAAAATTAAAAATTACCGTCGGTTCAACGGGAATCTAATAAAATGACACAAAAACCGATTTCGCCATCTCATATTTGTTTCCGTAGTCTCCAATTCGGCAATATATCACCAAATGATCGTCAGTCTGAGACGCTTTATTAGTTTTGCGCTGAAATAAGTAATTAATTGCCACAAAAAATGATTAAACTGGCTTTTCAGAACACGCGATCGAAAACAAAAAGTTAAGTGCACAACTGGAACGTACACACACCCGACATGCGAAAATTTATCCTTCTACAGCTTACCATTTTTTAGTTATAACTTATGAGAGATACATACGTACATCCAGCCGCAAGAAACAACGCTATAATTAACTTGTTTGGTACCTGAATGCAGTATTAAAAACTCTTTCAGGGGTGACTAAAATAGAAAGACATCCTGAAATTTAGGTAAACAATTTTACATGAAAAGAGTAACTTCCTTTACTTTGTATTTAAAAGTAAAACAACAATTGTCCTTTTTTTTCAAAAACATCGGCCAATTCCATCGGCTTTTCGATGTTTTTTAAGGCCGATGGACCGATGTTTCCTGCAAGTTAGCATCGGCTGCCGATGCCGATGCCGATGGCTAAATTGTTGAACCATCGGCGCCGATGCATCGGCCAAGCCGATGCATCGGTCGAGTCCTATATTTGACATGGCAAATTTGTGCCATATTTCACTTTGTATTTGGCCTATTTTCTCACTGACTTTTGTGCAGTTTTATTACGAACGGCAAATGTCGGCTTTTCTTAGTATTCACACTATCATTCTAAACTTTTTATTGACAGTATATGCTTCATGCTTCGTCTCAAAGTACAAAGACAAAAACACAGTCATAATGCAGGATTATTTACTCGACAATAACGTCATGAAAACAATCAGTTCATGACGTGATTTTCTCGACGTGTCGAGTGCATGCAGGCCCGGATCAACATACCCGCAGACCCTGCAGTGCGGGGGGGGGGGCACACCACTTAGGAGCACACGATCCGGAAAATAAAAGAATATTTAAAAATTAAATAAAAAATCTTTTCTAAAATTTCAAAAGTTGAAAAAAATTTTAATATTACCATAAAAAACAGGATTAAAAATCCCGCATCACTGCTCAAAACCTTAAACTAATAATTGTAATCTTTACTAATAATAAAACTGAAAGTCTCTCTGTCTGAATGTCAGGATGTCTGGATGTCCGGAGGATGTCTGGATGTCTGGATCTCTGTGACGCGCATAGCGCCTAGACCGTTCGGCCGATTTTCATGAAATTTGGCACAAAGTTTGTTAGTAGCATGGGGGTGTGCACCTCGAAGCGATTTTTCAAAAATTCGATGTGATTCTTTTTCTATTCCAATTTTAAGAACAAAACTATCATAAGATGAACGAGTAAATTACGAAATTGTCATAACGTGGAACCGTAACATGGGCACAAGCCAATTGGCGAGAAAATTCACCGTACATTATTTGTAAATACACAGGCGAAACAAAAGATCTTTTACTTTTTCTATTACGGGCAAAGCCGTGCGGGTACCACTAGTAAATAAATAAAAACACTTGTTCAAATGATCTCGTAATTAAAATACAAATATTCAATAACCAACAATCACTCTTTAAAAAAGAATAATCATTTGGGAGGTTAGGAAAATCCAGTGGCCGGTTAGGATTTTTTGCAAGGGTGCCCAAAATTTATAGATCCGGGCCTGACGTGGGTGTACGTGGAGTAAATCATGTCATGAACAACTCGCCAATCCATTACAATTAGCAGAAATAAAGGCTTCACAAGTGAAAGGTGGGATAATAAATTAATGCTCACAGACCGAAACCAGAACATTATTGATATTCCCCCCCCCCCTTTTTTTCAATTGTCATTTACAAGGGAAAAAAACTGATCAAGTGAATTTTTTCAACTCTAAGATGTTTTAAATATACACCTGAGACAATGACATTTAAATTTACGACTTCTAATACATTTCAATCCCCAACAATTGTATCATTTTCCCTCCACGAAATTTATCTTTACCGAAATTTAGAACTGGAAATGAAATTACAAACATTCGACGTATGACAATTCATAAATCTTGCAGGAAAGCTTTTATGTAAATCAAAGCCTAGCTCACTCTCCTGGCAAAACACTATTTTTCTGGCAAAAAGGGACTGCAAATCATTTTTCAAGTTTCCATGCTTCCTTATGTAGAATGGGCCAGAAACGGAAACGCACACGTAGCGATGGAAAAATGAAAAGAATTGTAACTTCCCCATATGAAGAAAGAAAAATCAGCATTACGTCTTACACATTGTGACACCCATATAAATAGAGTCGTTTTTTTGGACTTCTTTTTTGCGGTAAAAGTTTTGAGCTCTTTTTCTCTTTCTCTTAGCTGTTATAACAAACACCCAACTGACATTTTGGGTCACAATGCATTTTTCAAACAGAGTCAAAAAATAAGCTATGGAAGAATATGGAAGAAAAGAAACACAGCTGGGGGAGAAAAACTCGAAAGAAGGGAAATAGAATTTTCGCGATGTGGGCGAAAAGACGAGCAGAAAGGTGATCCAAAAAAAATATATGTAGATGCACGCGCACGCATCTGTTTTCTTGGTAGATGCATATTTTCCCCTCTTTATTAGAATGGAAATGGAATTTGTATACGTTAGCGCCATCTATGGAGTGAATTGGAAATAACACACCATTTGCAACAAGTGAATGTAGGAAAACATGGGCATTACTTTATCGGACAACTAAGCAAAGTTAAACTGACAGAAGTTGACGTTGACACTGCACAAGCAGTTGATAAATATAAAGAAAAAAATAGTTGGAGAAAAATGTTACTAATTGTACTAAATTTGTCCAATTATATAATGGCGTTAAAATGGGCAATGCAGATTTATTGCTTAATGCAGACCTTTTACTTGTTCTTGATCTTTTCGGTTCGGCACTTGGGTTTCTCTTTTTAATTTATTTTTCTTTACAAGTGTCAACTGTAAGTGCAATGCCAACTACTGTTGATTTGTCTGTAACGATCTAATTAAAAACCATATATCCTAACTATATAAAACTATCCTTTCGGTTCGGCACTTGGGTTTCTCTTTCTAATTTATTTTTCTTTACAAGTGTCAACTGTAAGTGCTGTGCCAACTACTGTTGATTTGTCCGTAACGATCTAATTGAAAACTATACGGAGTAAATATTGGTGATACAAACATTTCAAACTGTATTTTGATTCCATTATTATTATTATTATTATTATTATTATTATTATCATTATTATTATTTTAATTATTATTATTTTAATATGTTGTCATGTAAATCAAAAGTACGTTGATAAGAGTTTAAAAATATATTTTATTAGTTATGTAATATCAGTTTGGTAACGAGATATGGATTTCTCCATACGTATATATGTCAATTTATTGTTGCATAAAAGTTTCATGCAAAAATACGTTAAGATTAGGAAAATAAGAATGCTTTCTGGTGCGGAGGTAACATTCTAAAATTCATTTTCTAGTTGGTTACTTTCATTTAAAAATTCCTTTCTGATTTTAATTTCCTTTTTAACTAGAAACCTTTTTACATTATAGAATATTCATTTAAATCATATAAGTATTTTATATTCATGAAAATCATGAATGATTCATTAAAACAACAATACATTTACAAAACACATTGAATGTAGATTTCAGACTACCTGATGCCAGTCGATTAAGTTAGCACAAGTCTCAATCCAAGCCTAATATGTTCCTAATAGCATCGTCTCAATCCAAGCCTAATGTGTTCCTAAAAGCATCTTTAAACAAAAACTGGCAACATCTAAATAAAGTTCATCAGCAGCAGCAATGTTATAACATCATGCTATGGCAGATGTGGTCTAAATGCTTCTTATCAGAAAAATGCGAGGCGCAAGAACATCTTCCGTCATGCAGTGACAGAAGATGTTCTTGCGCCTCACATATAGGAAACATCATGTTATGGCAGATGTGGTCTAAACGCTTCTTATCAGAAAAATATGTGAAGCGCAAGAACATATTCCATCATGCAGTGACGGAAAATGTTCTTGCGCGATAATCAGCGCGGATGTGCTATTGGCGCTGATTATCAGAAAAAAATTGTAAGACGCAAGAACATCTCTCCAAATGAGATGACATAATTAATTATATTCCTATTAATGTTTCCAATTCATAAAAACTAGGAATACTAAGTGAAAAACAATAAATTTAGAAAAACTTATAGCACGTAGATAACAAACTAGTTATCTACACATTGTATGCCAGTCTACTAAATTAGCATAAATCTCTATCCAAACACTTATCTTTACCTAATAGCATCTTAGAATAAAAAACCGGCAAATAAACAACATCCAAATATCGTCATCAGCAGCAAGATTACAACTCAACCCGTCATCCCGTGACAGATGTGCTGTCCACGCTGCTTATCTGAAAAATTCGTAAGCCGCAAGTACGTCTGTCCAACATAAGAGGTCGATCCGTCTTTCGACTCTGATATCGCCAATGGGGATGCATCTTCTAGCCTGGGCTGCTTATCTGTGTAGCAACTCAATTCAATCACTGGGCCATGATAGAGAGATGCTCCACTCTTTGATCGAGGGGAGGTCATTCTGTGCCTCTCTTGGCCCCCGTCTCGATTGCTGATTGGATCCTTCGATTCTTTTTTTCTTTCTTTTTGCGATTCTGAGGAAGAAAAAGCTTCAATCTTGTAGATGAGGTGATCAAAGGCAGCAAATGATATTAATTGAATTTCTGGATGATTTTCGAATTTATTGGTGATTTGGGCTTGCAAAGTTAGTTTCCTTATTTTTGGATGAAAAGTCATGAAGAAAATTATTGGTCATATTTTATGTCTCTTCATAGAAAATGTTTACATTTTATGCATGTTAATTAAGGATTCAATCTGTTTTTGACAAGTAAAATGCCAATATTTTTTTAATTGCAGAGCAACAATTCATTTCATGGCGATGGAATTCACACTCATTTTGACAATACAGAGAGATAGCTAGAATTTTTTGTTCTTTTTTAAGACGGGAAAATACTCCTTAATATTTTTTAGACGATTACTTTCCCCTTGAAGGATTAAAATATGCAAAAACAATGAAGTTCATGACAGCGGTCGAATAGTGTCATCTTTAAACAATCTAAATATGAAGGGAAAATGGCTACGAAGGAGTAGATGCGTACTATTTTATTTTTAATATTTTATTATTTTTAATATTTTTTTATTTTTAAAAAAATTTTGTTTTTAAAGGTATAACATGCTCTAAACATTTGAGTAATTTATAAAATGCTTATCCAAACACAGTTTTGTTAAGTATATTATCCTGACTGCAAAAAGTATTACTTTAAAGCTGTATCTTTAGTAGAAAAAAATCCTTAGGGATTCTAACGACATGAAAACCCAAAAAAAGGATCACCGAGAAATAGCAATTTAAAATTTTTCTTTTGCATAAGAACAAATAGCGAGCATGACCTAAAACTGCTCATAACTTTTTAACTATTTGAACTAAAGCGATGAAAATTTTTCCCTGTGTTTGGAATAATTTGTTGTTTTGAAATAAGCAATAAAATATTTTTTGATCGTTTGATCATTTTTGAGGTACTGTGACCCCTTAATCCATTTGACTAATGGTACAACTTTTTCAATGCATGATGCAATAATATAGCACAACAAGTTGTTTCTAAGATTTTAATATTTTTATGATCTGCGGTATAAGTAAAGGAATGAAATATATTTTTGACAGTTGTAACCCGGTTATAGAGGCAAAAATTCCCTCCCCCTCTCTTATGCAATTCAAAAAAATCAATCTAGCTGGATCGAGTTCACAATTATCAGAAAGAGAAATATTTATTTCCTCATAGTTGTTTTCTTTTTAGTCAAATTTATTCAAAATACATGGGATATTTATTTTTCAATTCGCAAATGTAGGAAACTAAAATATTTCTACGTTATACAATTCGTTCTAATAGAATCTGATCCGTTCTCTCTTCTTTATTTAGGTTGAGTCAATTTTCTGACAGCACCTTTTTTCTAACAGCAGCTATTTCGAGATCTTCGGGAGAAATGAATTTGCATCCCCATATTTAAATATGAATTTCAATTTTCATCATAAACAGGATGCTCGACTTCCATTCTTTTCCCTATGAAACGTTTAATTCTCAGATTGCTTGATATTTGTATAAGGATTAATGTAGTCGATGCTGCTGTTATATTGGGAATGCCTTTTCTGGCATCAGGAGGTTTAAAAATTACCAAGAAAGATTATCTTCTTATAATTGAATTCAAAAGATTCTATTGTGCTCTTTTTATATCTTGAAACTTGATGTGACATACGTTCATGAAGGTTAGTCTAAGAAATAATGGTATGACGAAGCAAATTATTGCCTTCTGAAGTCAAAATTAACAATAAGGAATCATAAAAATAACAAATAACAACGCTTAATTGCACAAAAGTGCAAATTACTGCTGACACATGTTTCGGGGGTTGCAAGGAACCCATTTTTCAATAAAATAAATGAGCTTATGGATAAAAATACGTGTCTGCAGTAATCTACTTTTTTTTTTTTTTTTTTGAAATTTTCCGTTTATTTATTTATTTATTTATTTATTTTATTTTTTATTTATTTATTTTTTTTTTTAGTTTTTATTTATTTATTTATTTATTTATTTAAGTTTTTTCTTTTCAAGTACAAAGGTATCCACTCAACCTTGATAAGAATTCACTTAAATAAAGTTATTGTATGTATATTTCAGATTAAAAGTTATAGTTAAAAATTTAAGTGCTATTACCAAAAAAAATGTCCTTCTCTTACAGCCGTTTACATTACAATAAACCATTCCTCATCTTTACTAATAATAAAGCACAAAGTCTGTCTGTAGGATGTCTGGATCTCTGTGACGCGCATAGCACCTAGACCGTTCGGTCGATTTTCATGAAATTTGGCACAAAGTTAGTTTGTAACATGGGGGGTGTGCACCTCGAAGCGATTTTTCGAAAATTCGATTTTGTTCTTTTTTTATTTCAATTTTAAGAATATTTTCCGGAGCAAAATTATCATGAGATGGACGAGTAAATTACGAAATTATCATGACGTGGAACGGGGGAGAGCAATTGAACATTGCCTATTGGCGAGAAATTCGTCATCCCTTATTTGTAAATACACAGGCGAACCGAATGACCTTTTAATTTTCAACTACGGCCAAAGCCGTGCGGGGTACCACTAGTTAGAAATAAAGTTCTTTGTGCACAAAAATAAAAGAAAATATAACAACGGCAAATCGAACACTCTCTCCTATTTGTTTTATTTAACTAACAAGACACCGTTGCGCAGCGAAGCTGGGGTTTTGGGGATGAAAACATTCCCCAGAGGAATTGATTTTAACATAAATGCAAATTATCATACAGTAGTTAATGCATATGAAAAGGCTGTTTTGATTTAAAAAAAAAAAAAAAAACCGCTTCAGAAGATATTTGACATCAAAAATTCCCTCCAGAAGATATTTCTGTCAGGACTAGAGACAAGACGTAATGATTCAAGCGAGATTATAATTTTTTTAAAGCCTCTGTACTATAACTCATGTTAAGGGAAAAAAATAATAAATTGGAAAAAGATGCTGTCAGAACATAAGCATAGGGAGAAAATTGTTTTTAAAACGGCAAAATATCACTAGTTTAACTCGTATTTCTTCTTTTTTAATTCTGCACTGTATAAACTTGTTTATATGAATTATGTGTTGACGCTGTGAATTACAGTAACGAAAATTGCCCTCGAAAGAAAGAAAGACATCGTAAATTTTGCCAGAACAAAAAAAAAGTTATCTTGGCAATTCCAATAACGCACCGACTGAGGAATTTATACCTGCAATACTGTATGATATAATTTAGAAGAAGGAAACTGGAATTGTAATAACAAAACTGTTAGTCCGGAGGAAAAGGAAAATTGTCCCACTATCTTTTCCTCGAGATACTTCTAGAGCTGAAAATCCAATACCCGCCAGGAAGCAATCGACGAACAAATATCGTATCAACGGCAGCAGAGCCTCTTTTTAAGACGTGCCGCAATCGAACTGGTGGGGGGGGGAGAGAGAAGATACCACCACTAGGGGACTTTCCTTCAAAACAAGCAGCTCGGCCAGTCCAGCACAGACTATAGAAACCCACTGCGTTCTTTAGTAATTGCGTCCTGTATTGAAAACGAGATCACAGAGACGTTACTTTTCCCCTGGAGACCTACACACTTTTCGTATAAATAGGAAGAGACATAGTATAGATATTTGGAGGGAGGAGAAAAAAAGTAGGGCTACCTTGAGAAAAGCCCATAGTCTTTAATGCTGCGCCCCTGGTATATTACGTTGTCCATCAAGAGGCTAGAAAAGGTTCATGAAGTTTACGAGCACTAGAATCCAGACACAGCGTCGACGTGTTCTCGGGGCTTTTCTTGTCTCCAGTTTATTTTTTTACGAAGGAGCTCTGTTTTTATCGATGGGTCGTTTGGAATCGGAATTTGCTCTAAAGTATTCTGTAGCCTCTGAATTTCCGAGGTACTTTCGGCAGAAAATAAGAAAAATCTCATCATTTCGTAACAATGGCGGGCTGGTGAGGTATTTTCTAAACGATGTCCCAGATGTTTTGAATATTTTAGAGTATCTTAGCTTCTTTAAACGTAGTTAAACTATTCAGGGTGTACAATTTTCAATCGTCAATTCATTTCCTGCTAATATAAGAAGAACACGAAAGTATTTTCTTATTAAGAATTTCACTAGCATCTGAATCGTTATAAAGTAATCGACTTGTTCTCACAGGAATATAGTAGTTTATAGATTTGATGTGAAAGATGGTTAATTTTCAATGCCAGTTGCTTCCTTGAAAATTGTAAAGATCCTGATGACAGAAAAAAAAAAAAACATTTCTAATGTTAGAAATTGTACTTAAATTCACAAAAAGTTTCATCTGGAGTCGGAATTTTTATATATGTATATAGTTGAAACAAATTCAGTCGTGACAGATTCAAATAAAGCTTCTCTACTCATAATATTCTCTTTTTTAGAGGAAATGGGAAATATTACTGTCTTCTTTGCTCGTTTAAAACTTCAGGAAGAAACATTCGTCTCTGAGGCGAATATAGTTCAGGATTAGTAGTTAGAGTGCTGGGGTTAATGTTTAATCGCCCTGAAAAATTTTAAATGTAAATAAAATTGTTATCTTTTGTATTCGACTTAATTTTGGTTTAACCTAAATAAAAGTATTTGAATGTCAATAAACATGTATGCTAAAGAGGTATAAAAAAATTTTCAACTCCGTCTCAAAGACAAATGTTCCCCAAAACAGACAAAAAATAAATGTTTTCTCCGATGGATTAAGTTAGAGTGTTTTCTGTTATTCAAGCAATTAGGAAATGTTCGTCGGAACCCAAGAACGCCCTGAAGCTTTGGATATTTACCTTGGTTTTCCGTTAAGGGGATACTACTTTATGTTTTATATATCTTTCAAAGACATTGGTTGAATCTGGAATTCCAAAATTAACTGAATCACATTATTGTTTGTAAACAAAATGTACCTATATAAGATAGTTTTTGAGGTATATATATATATATATATATATGCATAATTGTAGATAGAAAAGAGTTGAGAAAATGTTCAAAATTTCGCAGTTTCTGGAGGAGATTTTATTTCTTTAAAAAAAGCCTACGGTTGAAAATAGTCTTTTTTCTAAGGCATCCAATAGTTTCAAGCATTGTATTTATTTTTCATAACACTTGGACGACATGATTTTTTTTTATCATTTTCTTTTAAGTTAATGTTTTTTTTTTAAAAAGATTCGACTAGTTGAAAGCAATCTCACTAAACAAGTTCAGAATCAGTTTTAGGACTCATAACTGAGATCCATCATTCTCAAAAAAAAAATAAAAACAGTTGATGACCTGATGACCTTGAACTTAATATTGCGATCGAAACTATTTTATCAATATCTAACTCAAATTTAAACAGGTAGATTATAGTCAGGGGCGATAACACACTCAAGTACAATTTTCTGAACAAAGAGAAATGAGGGACATAAATAATTATCCTACAGACTATGACTTAATCTGGTAAATATTGATATCTAACTTCGCTTAACTGAATTAATGTGCTCAATAAACGGATCTATTCTGTCAGATTAACCTTGTTGCGGTTACATCTGCAGTTTTATTCCTTTTGAAAGAATTACAAAATGAGAGTTACTGCAAATGATTCATTCACTTTAAGAAGGATCTTTATTTATAAGTGTTACACTTGTTATGAGAAATATGTGAAAACATAACCCCATATAGCGCAAGATTTAGCATACTCTATAAATTTTCATGGTTTGCCACCCAGGCGATAGATTAACTTGTGTGACATATATTGCAAAGTTGCAAAAGCAACGGTGTATTTCAAAGTAAACGAGCTGATGTGTGCATCACATGACTTCCTTTGACTCCAATTTAATGTCATTTCCTCATTATTGGCAATTTTAATGTGATTCAATTGTTTACTCTCTAGATATCACCAACAGTGGCCATATTGAAATCAAATTAAAAAAAAAATCGCAAAATTTGTCGCCAAGTTGGCGACCAAACCGACTGTAACCAAAATTGAAGGTGCACAACTAGGCCCCACTAGGAGTCTACGTACCAAATTTCAACTTTCTAGGGCATACCATTTTTTAGTTATGCGAGATACATACACACATACACACATACGCACATACATATGTACATACAGACGTCACGAGAAATGCGTTGTAATTAACTCGGGGGTCGTCAAATGGATATTTCGGGTGTCTGCAGGTTTCTAGGCAAATATCCACGTGTGGTCGGGTCGAAAAAAAATTCAACATTCATTTGGGGTTGAGAAAAATGGAAATCAAGGCCGATATTTGAGTGAAAATTTTTTCGCGAATACAATACTTCCTTTTTTGTAAAAGGAAGTAAAAATAGAAAAGCAGTCATTCGATGCATTTTAAAAGAATGCCAATTACAACATATGTTTCAAGATACGATTCAAAAAACGAAGAGAAAAGAAAAACATGAATAAATATATAAGAGTTCTAAAGTTTGTTACATTTAAGTGCATAAGCTGCAGTATGCATGTTTGACATTGGCAGAGATACATACTGTACCGTAGAGCGCAGATATGCTGTTGTGATGAGCTGCGTGTTTCCCCCATTATTTTCTTCAACGAGCTGATGTATGTATGCATCACATGACTTGATTTTACTCCAATTTAATGTCATTTTCCCATTATTATCAATTTTAATGTGATTCAATAGTTTACTCTCTAAATATCACCAACAGTGGCCAAATTGAGACCAGATTTAAAAAGAAATATTTAAAAAATAGCCAAATTTGTCACCAAGTTGGCGACAAAACTTGGCAGCCAAAAGACTGGCGATATATCGTCATGTGTCCGCCAAATTCTAACACACTTGAGTATAAATCGAAATTATGCACATACGCACAAACATACATGAGTATATACGGACGTCACGAGAAAAGTCGTTGTAATTAACTCGGGGAATGTCAAAATGGATATTTCGAGTGCTTATACGTTATTAGGCACTTATCCGCGTGTGGTCGGGTTGAAAAAAAAACTCAACATTAATTCGGGGGTGAGCAAAATGCAAATTAAGGCCGACATTTGAGTGAAAATTTTTTCGCGAATACAATACTTCCTTTTTTGTAAATAGAAGTAAAAAAGTCAACATTAATTCGGGGGTGAGCAAAATGCAAATTAAGGCCGAATTTTGAGTGAAAATTTTTTCGCGAATACAATACTTCCTTTTTTGTAAATAGAAGTAAAAAAAGTTGAAATTGGACATTTACTCGAAAATTTTACATTTTTTTCTGATAATCAAAATGACTCTGAATGGCTGTTCAAGTAATTCAGGAATTACTTAATTAATCAGAAATGAATGTATTAGTTTGTCACAAGTTACTTGGGACATTTTAGAAAATTCAAAAAGGAAAAGTAAGTTTCCCTGCTCAGCTTTTTGTAGAGGAAAAGGTAAAGAAGTAGAAAGGTTAAAATGACTCGAGCGGCGCCTTTGTGTAATACAAATAATGGCGTGATTTTAAGCACCTAATTGTAAAGAAAATACAGTTCATCATTGCTTTTTTTCGCAAAATATATGCTTATACATGTATAACATATACTATCAAATCATAAGTTTTTTTTTTTTTTTTTTTTTTTTTTGTCGTGTCCATGGACAATTAAATGGCTCCGTGTGTCTTCAAGACCGCGTCCGCTAGCTGCAACGCATCTGTGCTGTAGAGGACCTCTCGAAGTTCTGAAGCCAGTGCACCATACCCAGCTGCAGAACATGTGGGATAAGGGCCGGGCACTCAAGAATGTGATCCGGAGTCAGTTGGGCATCGGTGCAGTTCTTGCAGGGATATAAGTTCTCGTTTTGTCAGGAAGAATTTTCATCCCTTTATAGTGGTTTTGTTCTTAATCTTGCAATTGTAGATGTTAGGATTCTGGGGCAATCAAAGAAATCATAAGGGTTACGGGAGGTTAATACCCCCAAACTTTAAAAAAATAATAACTTTTCAGTTTTATGTATTCAAAATATTCAACTCAAGAGTATTCAAGCTACACCCAACTCATGTTCCTAAGCAGATTAAAAGTAAATCAATTTTAAAAATTAATGAAGCAGAAATGCATTAAAACAAAGTACAATTTTACTTTGAAATGCGATATTCACCAACGTCAAATATAAAAACTCATGTTTTATTTCTAGAAAACTACTTTACATGTACTTTGAAATTTTCACCACATTTTTTTCGTATTTTCACAATTATACTTAAACGAAAATTTTTGCTGTAAAACTCACTTTCTCCTAAACATCTGTTTTAATGGTCAAAAACGGTCTTTTTTCATTTAAAAAATTACTGTTGCTTTGAATTTAATGAGCTATGAAATAAACATAATTTCGTTAAAGTTTCACTTCGGTAGATTTTTGGTTATTTCTTGAAAACATTGTGAAAATTGTCAAGTTTCTATGGTTAAAATATTTAAGAACAAGGGTCAATAAACTTTAGTAATTTAACACTATGCGTATACAGGGTACCACTCGCCTTAAGTATTAAATATCTTTCATAAATAAAATCATATTTGTAAGTAGAATTAAATGTAACTCACCAAGATTAAAACATATGTTTTACTCACTTAACCTTTTTTTTTTTTTTTTTGTAAAATATATTTTTTAATATTCAGAAATACTAAACATCAGAAGCAGAAGTACACTTTTACAAATTTGGGATCTATGTGAAATAAACAAATGGTTTTTAATGAATTGAATGCAACAATGTCTTTTCCTTTCAATAACAAAAACAGCTAAGCCGATAAATAAATTTTAACTCATATTGCCAACATTTTAATGCTTCTCTTTTCGGTACCATGCAATAATGAAAATATCAGCACAATCGTCTCTACGCTTGGCTACATTTTCAACCACTATTTAACATTAACTGAAGATAAAACCAGGGTATGTCATGTTGAAGGACCATAAAACATACTTATATCTCTCCACGCCTGACGTCACAAAATAAATTTATGAATATTAAAATAATCTAACCACGATAACAATGGTATGAAAATAAAACCTCTAAGAATCGCGATAACAATACGATATGAAATTTATCGGCCTCGAAAAGTTTACGTTGATGGATACGTTACAATCTCTTCCAGAAGAAAGAGGGTGCAAAAACTTGTTGCTATGGTTACTGGACGCTTTCTATTTCCTAATGGATGGCAACAGTGACCTTTTCCATCTAAGTCGCCATAGTATCCAGTAGATTCAGCATATAATCCTTTTCATTATTTATGACTATTTTCGATGATATCTTTTTGCTCCAGCCAATCACTTAACCAGATTTTGTTTGTTTGTTTGTCTCCATATGGGCATTTTGCTTTATTTTATTAGAACGCTTTTCACATCATTGCACGCATAAGAAGATATTTCTCGGAGCAAATATTTATTTATTTTCGTTATTTCTCTTTGTTTATTGATGCTGCATTTTCTCCAGGCTTCTATCCGATTAACGTTTAGAATGAGATATTCCTTCTAACAACTGATTGGAAATGCTCTTTCGAAAGAATCGTTTCCGTTTCTTTCTAAATTGCTTAGTTCGATTTGAAGTGAAGAAGTACTTAGATTTCAGCACTATCGGATACAATTGCGATTTTCGATTGGCAATAATTTGAAAAAAACACTTCTAAAAATGTGTAGGCGTTTCTTTACAAGAAAGATGTTTCAGTATTTTACTAGTTAACTAACAGCTTTTTTACTATTACACAACTATTTTTATTTGTTTTTTAAAAGGGCTTATACTTGTAAAATGACATTTTTTTTTGTTTGTTTCCAATGGGGCTGTATCAGAGACCCACCTCAAGAGGCGTCTGGGCCATAACCAGACCTAGTACGCTCCGCAACAATGCATCAGTCTTTCATGTGTCACCATTAAGGCGCTGATGCATGACACAGTAGGGTTTTTTTTTTTTTTTTTTGACGCCCAGTTTCCACCAGATGAAGGCACTTGGGCTCTCTTTGATGCGAAATTGCACTAGGAATTTAATTTAGCAGAGGGATATTGTAATCCAAACGAATACTCCAAGGGATCTTTTACATGCCGCATAATCATAGGACATGGGCGCTGATGATTTTCAAATGACATTTATTGTGTTAGGTAAAACTATACTTTTGTAAATTGAGATGATGAGAGATGTAATTAACCTTTATGATCACAAACGTCACGACCTTGAAAAGTATTTTTTCATGAAATTAAGTTAGATTCACCGAAACGGCACTAGAAAAACTAAAATTTAACTTCTAGAAAACAAATAGTTGTGCAAATATTCAATAACTATAAGAGTCGTCTGTAAAGGCTGTCAAGTTTTGAGGAGAAGTTTACGGAATTGTGAGTTTGTGAAAAGGGAGAAGGGGGGGGGGGTGATAATAAGAGGTGTGACATCACAGATTTTTATTGCTTACGTATTTTTAGTGCTTGCTTATTGCTTACGTATTTGTTTACGTATTTCAGTGCGGCATGTCATAAGGGGGGGTATGAAGTAGCATCACACATTTTAGCTGAATTAAAAGTAGTTTTTATAACACTTTGGGGGGGGGGGCATATGTAAGTTAGCGTGTCACACGTCACAAGGGGAAAGGAGGGAGGATAAAGGTGATATCACACATTTTAGTTGAAATAAACGTAATTTTTATAACAGTTTGCTTATGTAATTTAGCAAGAAATGTGACAAGGGGAGGGAGGGAGAAAGATGAAGTGACATTACACAATTTAATTGAAATTGCAGAGTATTTTATAACAAATTGCTTACATAACTTAGCGTGACATGTGACAAGGGGTAGTGGGGAGGATGAAGTGACATCACGCATTTTAGTTGAAGTTGACATCGTTTATGGTCATTAAAATGTATCTTTTAATGCCACAGAGCTGATAAAAGGTACATTTCATTCCAATTTAAAGGACGTTTTAGTTCTTTGATAGAGTTTTTTTAGCACTTGTATTTGAAAAAGACGACGAACGAAAACAATGAAAGCAACTTAATAAAAGTACAAAATTTTAAGCGTCTTTCCAAAAACACTTGTGTCGGAGATTCGTTCATCGATAAGTTCACTTTTTTTGCATTGGCAAAAAAATGTTTCTCGTAACTCCGAAACTCGTGTTTTCAATTTTTATGCGACTTTTTTGCTTTACTAACAGTGTTTTGTCAAATGTATTTTAAGCCCCAAGACTTATCACAAGATTTGCAGTTAATTTAACAATTAAGAAAATTTAACTATTTAATTCACTTCAATTTCATTTTAAAATGCATATTTTATGCTTTAAAATTTGCAGTATTTTTGAATTTGCTTCTTTAATAAAACTTTCAACGATCATACCAACAGTCTTTAATTCTTTTAGCTTTTAGTTCGTGCTCTAAATGTATGTGATGAAGATTAGTATTTTTGAAAAAGCTACCAATGGTATTTAAAATTATAGCATCCACTATTTAACGGAATCAAGTTAATTTAAATTCACTTAAAACCAGCTGCATAATTAATGTGAAGAATACTGCAACTAATCAATATTTTAGAGAACCGGAGTCAATTAGACGAGCAACTGGAATCGTGATTAAACTGCGATATTTTTGTTTGATAAAAAGACTACACACCATCTGTAAAACAATTCTAAAAATTCGGGGGAAAAAAATCTTTCAACGATGTACTAGGTAGGGTTCCCAATCATACGCTACGGTAATTTCAACTAACACTAATTACCTCAAAAACTGAATAAAGTAAAAAAATAACATTGCATATACGATTTTTTTTTAGTTTTCGCTGTAACCGTGTCGAAAATTTTACATTTATGGTTTTCACTTTTTTTTAGATTTTACGATTTCAATTATTTCAGTTTTGCTAATTTGATTTGTGGCCATTCTTTCATTACTGAAATTCTTGTATTTGGTTCAAAAAAGAACTGTCGAAACTGTGGTGAAACATTTTGGCAAAATGTCAATTAATATGTTTCTTTACAATAGGGAAATGTTTAAAGAAGTTTAAAATTTTATCTTTTTGAATGTGTTTGTTATTCTGAAGATGAAGATGCAGATATAATTCCTTTTCTTTGCTTCTTGATAAGGCTTTTGAGTGCAAGGGACAATTTATTTTGTTTGAATTTTAAGTGTTAATGGAAATCCTCATAATTAAAAGGAAATAGCTTGTCTTTGTTGGGGGGGAGAGGGAGGGGGGAGCAATTTTTTAGCCTGAGTTATATTATAATGATTTAGGAAGCAAATAATAATGGCAGGAGGGATTAAGTAAATTGAAAAAATATTAAATTCTTTAATGATGTTGATTTACTAAACGTCTTATGAAAGCGAAATTGATTTTTTTTTAAAATCATCATTTCTTCCTATGTTATTTAAAGTTATATGATGTTATTAAGATTGAATAATCGTGAACTTTTTAATTATTATGTTTAAAAATAATCCGTTCGAAGAAATACTAATAAAGAATAATTATATTATGTAATGTATCTATAAGCCAAACAATTTCGATTCTTTATGGTCTTAATTGAAGTTTGATCATTAAAGGGCTTAAATCGAAGAAAGAATAAATCATGTGAAAAACTTTTTACTTCAAGATTGTTTCAGCTTGTTTTGATGGATCAATTAGCGAATATGTTTTCTAAGGATTAAAACTTCGTTATGTTTGACGTAAATACTCTGAAAAAGCATTGTTAATGACCAACCAGAGAGGAAAAGGTTGTTTGAGTTATTGAGCAAAGGACATTTAATTAGAATAAATTTCCTCATAAATTTCTGCAGCCCCTCGTTTCTCGCAGGGGTTACACTCAAAAAACAATAGTCTTCCTTTGAAAGCTTTATTTGATCTCAAATCGCTTAGTATTGGATGCTTCGTTAATAACCGAGTTGTGTGGATGATCGTTGCTTTTGTTGCTTTACATTTTTTTTCTACCGGGAATATTTATTTGGAAAGCAGAGGGTTAAACGTATCATAAGGCTGAAGCTACCATGCCGTAGAAATGATTTGTACCGTGCAATTACATAAATTAAACAACCGCAACTACCTAAATTGATGTCTTGGTGTTCAGAAAGAGTTTGATTGCGCTGTCTATTGTAAGTCTTAAGAATAGCTTGTCGCAAAATGTACAAACTATTTCTTACGGAACTCCTATTACTCAATCTTCAGTTCAAAATATTAGCTCACTAAACAGTCGGAACTATTTATTAAACTTAAACTTCCCCATTAACCAAGAGTTGTGCATTAAACTATGAACAAAGAGCCACAATAAAGGGGACACGTGTTCATCGAAAAACAATACCTCCTTCGAAAGTTCCATTTGGTCTTCGGTCAAAACCCCCATTTCATCATATTATTGGACGCTCTGTTGAAAGCCGAGTTGTGTGGATAATGGTTGCTTTTGTGGCTTTACAACTCGGGTCCTTAATGATCGTCGCTTTCAATAATTTCAGACAAACCATTATGAGCCACTCTAGATAATAAATTTTCATTGCCTGGTGCTTAAGCCGTTATGAAATTAAAAGGATTTTGTTTTATTTCGCGTCCATCAACTAAACATCTTCAACGTCACTTGAAGTGAAAAACTCCCCGAACAGGCATCTCTCCAGAATTAATTGCTCCATTGAGACGAATTAATAGGAAGCATTGAGCAGATGAAAAAAAAAATCAAAGTCAAAACAGGGCTCCGATGATGCTGTCTCCAGAGAAGGCCGAAAACGTAATATTCTTCCCATTGATCTCCTTATGTGAATAATTCGCTTAATGAAACTGATACAATCGATAGTACGTGTGAAGCGCTCAATGTGTATAAAATGAGGAAGGAGAGGGATTGGAGGAGGGGGGAGGGAAAAAAAGCGCGCGAACTTAATGGCTTCACACCTAATGCGAGGAAAAGGGGCCATCCTCTTGCAAGAATTTCATTTTAATCTCGGCTTAATGATGGTGTCTGTTCCCATTGGGGAAGTCACAAATGAGTTTTTGTGCTCAATTTCGGGTGTAATGTTGTGATTTGATTGGAGGAAGTGCGAAGAAAGGCCCGAAATCGGTGCTCCGCGTAGGGAAAAAAGAAACGCGTTAAGTTTTAATAGTGTTGGAACGCATCAATAAGAGTGTTCGAGAGACTTATAGAAATTACTCGAACAAATAGGTCTTGGGAATCACGCGATTTAAATGGACGAAGTTTATCGCCGATTAAGTTCACTTACTTGCGAAAGAAGAGGAGATGCATATGGTTTGGGGATTTATGCGTTGACAAAAAAGAAAGCAAAATAGATTTGGGTTGTCAGTACACTTGTAAATATAAAGTACTGTTACGATTACAGTTACAACAGTCTAAATCTGCTGTGTTTTAATTACTTTAGAAATTAGTTCTTCGGTTGGACTTGGGAATCACGTGATTTATATTCAGGAAGTTTATTGCTTTGTGTTATTAACTAAACTAGAACAATTGTTCTAAATAGCGAACGCTACCCAAAAAATCAAGAACTGACCGAATTTCAGGATTTTTGAACAACTTTACAAGAGTTAAAATCAAATATTGATTTAAAGTCCAACAATTTTGAGCAGTGTTAGGCTAATTTAATCGTTGTTACGTAACGCAATTTTCCAGCGTAAATACGAAAGAATATTAATCGGAGGGAATACTACTTGAAATTAGAAACGGTCAGTAATTTCAGCGAACTAAGAGAAGGAACGAAAGGCAAAACACCAAACTCTTAAAAAGTGAACGTTCTGTTAAGATCTTAAGTTTCAAGTTTTTAGAAAGTTTTTAAACAATGAAATTAATCAAAAATGGCTCAAGAATCCCAACTCTTAGATAATAATGTTCGGCATTAAGATGTTAAAAATGAAGAAAAACGTTAATAACACAATGGGGGGAAAAGCCCCGAAAGCAGAGTATTTTCCCCGATCAGGCATTTGAGACGACAGTCAATAAGGACATTACGTAAAAAAGATTTCCGATAAAGTTGTTTCAAATTCGAACTCAGAACGAGAAACGGAAATATTCAGAAAGGGAAGGAAATAGAACAGAATAAGGTAACGGACAGAATAATTTAGTATCCACATTTCTGTAAGGATTTTCTGTTAACTCTGAGATAAATGTTTTCAATCTATTAAAAGCTTGTGGTTCTCCTTTTCAAAATACTAAATAGACTTAAGGAATTTACAAAGGTAATTAACATGTGTCCTATGTTGACTCGTGATTACGGCCACTGCCTTAAGCGTTTTTCAACCAATATTCCGGCCGCATAAACATTTGATCGGCCCTCATAGATTTTTGTTCGTCCACGTTAATAAAATTTCCTCACCCAAAAGAAAAGGAAGAATATATCCAATATTATCTTACACGAAACCTTTTACGTGAATTTTTTTTATTGATTTTTGCATTTTTCGGTGACTTTTCAACAACGTTTCTTTATTACTTACTAGTAGTACTCACGCGGCTTTGCCCGTAGTAGAAAATTAAAAGGTCTTTTGGTTCGCCTGCATATTTACAAATGATGTATCGGGAATTTCTCCCCAATTGGCTTGCCCATGTTATGGTTCCACGTCATGATAACTTGGCAGCTTACTCGTAATTTTTCTCGGGAAAATGTTCTCAAAATTAGAATAGAAAAGGAACAAAATCGAGTTTTCAAAAAATCGCTTCGAGGTGCACACCCCCATGCTACAAACTCACTTTGTGACAAATTTCATGAAAATCGGCCGAACGGTCTAGGCGCAATGCGCGTCACAGTAATCCAGATATCCAGACAGAGTTCCAGATATCCAGACAGACAGGGAGACTTTCAGCTTTATTATTAGTAAAGATGTGTAATTATTACAATAATTACAGATCTCATTCATAACATATAAATATTTTTATTGCAGTTCTTTAACACCAGGTAAAGTTTTATTTTAAGTTTTATTTATTCATTTATTATTATTATAATTTCGTAAAAATGGAAAAAAAAATCCTCAGCCATAAACAAAAAAAGTTCACAAATATTTAACGGTCGTGGAGTCGCTTTTTTTTTTTTTTTTTTTTTCAAAAAAAAAAAGAAAAAAAGACAAAAACTTCGATGGTCCGTTAAAAAAACTCACACATTTTTAACGGTCTCCGCGGGTTAAAAGAGGATAAGAAACGCTTTTCTTGGTAATCCTGGCTCTATCTACGGCATGATTCGTGAAAAAGTACCTACCATCTCTCTAATACTGTGGCAATCCTAAGGTTTTGGGCTAAAAAGTTGGGCATTGTTTCAGGAAACGGCATTTGACGTGGTGGAATGAGTCAAAATTTTGAGATGATGCTGTTTATTTTCAAAGATTTATTTTCAAAGAAAAAGCAACAAGTGGTTTTCTTGCTTCTTGGTCCTGTTGACACTAAAGATCACGAAAAATATGCGCTGTCATGATGGTCGGACAAACTAAAAAATCTTGCTAAAGTCAGTCGGGCAGTCACATGCAGTTATCATTCATTTGAAGAAAAAGCAAGAAGTTCCGTCTAGAACTAAAGGAGCCTACTTTCCCGTATACCCATACCACTTTCTAGTACCTGATCAATATTCTCAAAAATAGCTGAAATCGCAAATTGTTTCAAACATATTTTTTTAATATTTTAAGCTGATTTCTAGGAATAAAATATGCCTCACTTATCTAAAAAATTAGATGCGTAAAAAAAATAAATAAATAAACGAACAAATAAAATATCAACACCTTTTAAACAAAGTAGCTAATACCTTTTTTCCATAAAAAAAATCTTTTACAGCTTTCAAAACGAAAAAATAATAATTAAAATTAAAAAGCTCATTAAAATGAATACACCATGTCAAAAAAAAAAAAAAATCGTTTCGTTTTCACCTGTTGCCAAAAATAATTTTTAAATGAATTAATGTACTTACCAAAATAAATAAAAACAATAAAATGTCAACTTAAAGAAATAATTTTCAGTGTCCAAAAAAAAAAAAAAAGAAAGAAAGAAAGAAAGAAAGAAAGAAATCGTCTGCGCATCTCTTTATGTAGAAACATAAATGACTTTGAGTTTATCCGCCGAAAACTGAATACCTAAATTAAAACTTTAGAGTGAAAATAAAAACAAGTCACTATAACAATAATTATTTCACAGTTAAAACTATGGCTGCGGAATCGGAGTCGGAGTTAATCTCATTTTGGGATAAAGGAGTCGGAGTCGAATATCCAAGAATCAGAATCAGTCATTTTTCCTCCATGTATAAATTTTTGCCAAAGCTACGAAATCAGAGTCGAAGTCGGGGAGTCGAAGTCCGACTAATTGTCGGGCACAGAAGCCGGAGTTGGGGCCAGGTGCCCCTAAATTCTCGGAGTCGGAGTCTGGAGTTTGTCGTCAATAGCTATGTCCAATAAAATTTGTTTGAAGTAAATCCGCCTTCAAGTACGGAATCTACATTGACTTTCAGTTTCCCAGTAGGCGCTAAATTTAAACTGTTCTAAATTGAACGGAAAATTGTTCAAATCAAAAAGATATTTTATATACAAGTTTTTCATCAAAAGCTTTTTCCTACAAAGTTTGTTTGAAGCAAATTCGCCTCACAGTTCGGAATTGCCTTGAATTTCCCCGTAAGCGCTAATGTTAATGTTTTTTTGAACTGTTCAAAATTGAAAAAAAATAGTTCAAATCAAAAAGTGAAATATAGGAATGAGGTGTCCTCGCCGAGATCTTTCGAACAAAAAAAATTTGTTAGAATCGGACTATTCACTTAAACGGTATTAGGGGGGGGAGGGGACAGACAGACACACCGACAGACATTTCCCCCATCTCAATACCCTACTTTCCAATTTTTAACTTTTCGATGTTTATTTATTTTATTATTCATTTATTTTTTTAATTATTTATTTATTTATTGATTTATTTATTTTGACTTTTTTTTTGTTTGTTTTTTTGTAATATTTTCAAGATCCATTAAGCCTTTTTTTATGCTTTTTTCTTCTTTATCTGACTTTTACTGGGAAAGTAGGCTAAAAAGGAATTATTATAGAGACATCTAAAAATCGAACTCTTTTAAAGTTTCAAATGATTTGTTCAGATTTTTTTTTTTTTTTTAATCTCAGCATTTTTTTTTAACGCAAAATGATTTTTTTTCTCTTCTTTTTTTTTTTTTTTTTTTTAAATCACAGCATGCTTTTTTTCTCTTTTGTCTGTAATAAAAATACATAGACACGCAGCAAACTTAGGAGACGGAATGAACACGTGATTTAAACTCACTCAGTGGTTTATAAGTTACAATTTTGAATTCCGTTGTTTCTTTAAGTTACATAATTCAAAAAAACCTAATGTTATAAACATACTTAGGAGTACGGACGTCATTCGTAAAATAATTCTCTGCAATTTGCTCGAAAGTATTTTTTGTCCAATCAAACATTTTTTCAATCGTTTTATACTTCCATCATATAAAACACAACATGCTTTTGGTGGTAAATGCTTCTACATTTTTACATTCGCAGATTTTTTCATTTACACGAAGGGTATTTTTTTTCTTCCATTTAATTCATTTTTCTCAGAAGTTCTTTCCTTAAAACTAAGTTCCACATTTGCAGTAAAAATAATATTAATCTTAGAAAACGAAATAATACTGCTTGAAGCAAAAATACTTTTTTCCAAACGAAAATTGTTAGAAAAAGAAACGCAAAGGGTTCTTTGAAATATGAAACGAAATAAAAAGGTAATATTTAGACATTAAGAGAGAATGACTAATTCTCAATTTTCCGTAAGATCCAACTTTTGAACTTTGCTTATTTTCGGCCAGATATTTTTCCTTTTTTCAAAATCTTGCTCAATTATTAAGCTTTAAAAAACCTTTCCCTTAAATTAAGGCTTATTATTCATAGTAAAAAATTATTTCTGAATTATAAATTGAGTCTTTTTTGTCTCCAAGTCATTAAGTGAAGGCTGCTTTACACCTTTTTTATCAACATGGCGCAGCGTGTATAGTAACCATATTTAAATTTCGGGACACTATTTTTCACACAGCTTAGTTGTAACTAAGGCACTCTTTTAAGACATTTTTTACGAGCTACGCTCTGTTAATGAGCCATTAAATTTTTCCCTGCTTTCACTGCGATCTTAACGATGCGTACGGTTTTTTTTCCACGTCCTGTATTTTATGAAATAGTGGACGTTTTTTTAAATTCTTTTACGATCTCCCTTTTATCTTAGCCACAATCTTAATGACAACCTAGAGTTTCATTTGCCGGCTGTAGGAAGAGTTTTTAATCTGAAATCTGCGACTCGTATGAGTTTAAAGTAAAAACAAATAGTTGTATATTACGCCTATTTTATGTTTTTAGTCACGGAGCGTTTTGTGGAAACATTTCTAATGTAGAGTTTGGGTCGTAAGAAAGTGTTTATAACATTAAGTATCGCGGTTTCTAAATATACTTATTTCCAGATAAAAAATTTCATTTTTCGTCGGTAAGTGCGAAAACGCTTTAATGACGAAAGAACATTCCGTAAATAGTAACTCGCATTCATAAATGTATTTGCGATACATCAATCATTGTCTTCCATTTCTTAAAAAAGCATGCAACTGATAATTTTGTGTGTGTGTGTATGATTGTATGGATATGCAATTCACAGAAGCACTTGAGTCGTTTCTAAAATTTTAAAAGTATTTTTTTCCGAAAGAGCATGTTTAAAAACATAGGATCTGACCATTTTTTAAATAATTTATTTAAGTTAAATATTTAAAAAAAATTACTTAAATCGGTACGCTTTCATTGTACACTTCTGTTGTGTAACCTCACAAATGATGAAATACTATTCAATGTTGCTATTCACAGAACAAAATATTTAATTCACATCTTTGCTCACGTGTATTGGCAACGGTATGGTTGATAGCAAGCGTAGAGCGCAATTTTAATTCGCTGCTTGATTATCATAACGTGGAACGTAGTAGAAAGATGCGCCAAATTGCATTATTTGTGACGTCATAAATAACACGCCTTGTTTGAAAAATCGGATTTTTTAAGAATTAATTTTAAAAAACTGTTGGAAAAATAAAATTATTTTCTGGATCTATTTTTTTTTTTTTTTTGAGCAATCACGATTGCTTATTGTTCTCATTTGACCGTCTTTGGTGTCCGTGCCTTCCCCCCCCCCCCCACCGTCACCTGCAGGCGCAACTCGGTCCTCCGGTAGCTGCTCCTGGTCTGTAGCGTCCATGTCCCACACACATACACACTCATACACATACGCACTCATACACATACACACATGCGCCTTTGCACACATACACACGAAAACGTTCATACACACAGGTCTACGCACACACAAAAGCCTACACATACACAACTAGTACACACGTCTCCGTTCAAGAGGAGAGATAGGCTTGGAGGGACAGAAGCCGTGTTCTAGAAACAAGTGAGTAGAGTAGTAACCAATGAGTAGGATCCTGTCGCAACTTGTGATTGCGAAAAACATAATTTGAATTCAAAATTTCAGAATTCAAATTAATTTTTCTGTCTTTTTTTTTTTTTTTGCTCATTCTATCCATTTTAATGACTAAAAGTAATACTTTTGACTGAAGGAAACCACCCCATTATTCTCATGTTAACAGTACGGCAGGAAAACACGTTTTTTTTAATTTAATTCTGTAACACCTGTAAATAGCCTACAGTTATTGGGTGGATATATTCACAACACAGTATAACTTCAATTTAACGATCCCGGTTTAACGATTTCCTCAGTTTAATGATGCTTTTCACTGATTCGAATTTGAATATATTTAATGTCTATGCTCCTCGATTTAACACTATCCTTGATTTAACGATAACTTTTTACTTATTCCCTTGATAATAGTTAAATTGAGGCTATACTGTACCTTGTAACAACCTAAAAAAAGATTGACAATTATTATTAGCTGATTAATTTGTAACGACTAAGAACAGTTCTCATTTATCGTTTTCTGTTCTTTCTACAGAAATGTTTTTCGACTGTATTTTAAGACAGCATCGCTGCATATGCATAATTAAACTAGTGGTACCCGCACGGCTTTGCCCGTAATGGAAAAATTAAAAGATCTTTTGGTTCGCCTATATATTTACAAATAATGTATGGTGAATTTTCTCGCCAATTGACTCATACCCATGTTACGGTTCCACGTTATGATAATTCCGTATCTCGCCAATTGGCTTGTGCCCATGTAACGGTTTCAAGTTATGACAATTTTGTAATTTACTCGTCCATCTTATGATAATTTTGTTTTTAAAATTGGAATAGAAAAAGAACCACATCGAATTTTCGAAAAATCTCTTCGAGGTACACACCCCCATGCTACAAACTAATTTTATGCCGAATTTCATGAAAATCGGCAGAACGGTCTAGGCGCTATGCGCGTCACAGAGATCCAGACATCCTACAGACATACATACATCCTCGGGACATCCAGACAGAGAGACTTTCAGCTTTATTATTAGTAAAGATAGCAAATAAACCACTTTCATACATTTACATAACACGCCTAGTGAGGATGCTGCAGTGGGCAGGTAAAAAAGCAGTAATTGCGCATTGTTCTTTTTTTTTTTTTTTTTGGCATTTTTGTCACCTATTGCACTTTAATTTCACTGTACAAGCTTGCTTAGCTGATTTCCGATGAAAAACATCCCCCGAAATAAACGTTGAAATCCAACATGTCTCTAGTGTTAGTATAGTTCGAAACGCGTTTCTTCAAAAACTTTGAAAACTCATTTCTGCAGATACTGCCGTTTACCTGCCCACGACCATTTGAATACGAATAAATCTATGAAAAGATATAGTCGGGGGAATATTAGTAGACTTATTTTCTTGGGGGAATTTTCGAAAAATTTGCAAGATTTGGGTGTTACTACCTAAGTTTCAGAGTAGAAGTCGTTCTGATTTTGCGATAAAGTATTTGGAAGTCGGAAGTCGGGGGTCAGAGGTACCAAAATTCCGGGAATCTATCATTTTCCGTCCAAAGTTTCAGCTTTGCCAAGGATTCGAGTAGCAGTCAGATTGGCGGAGTCGGAGTCGAATTGATTTCTTTGGGGTCTCCAAAGAAGCTGCTCAGTCGGAGTCGGACCTGTTTTGGGGTAGAGTAATTGTAATCAGAGTTACAGGTTTTAGGTGTTAAAATTCGAAGAGTCGGTCTTTTTCTCTCCGAGTCTGCAGCTCTGCCATGGATGTGGAGTAGAAGTTGGGAAGTTGGGATCGGATAGATTTTGGGGTAAAGGAGTTGAAGTTGAAAACTCTAAAATTCTAAATATCTAAGTCAGATATTTTCCCCCGATTATGCAGTCTGAATTTTCACTTTTCACCCACGTAACTGAATATGATATTGACACGTTAACTGCCACGTCAATACCGATGTCTGCCACTGAACTTTCCGTTTAGGTCGCTGGTGTCATCGGTGATATTCAGCATATAATCTACAAAGCATTATTTATGAACTATTTTCGATGATATCTTTTTGCTTCTGCCAATTACTTAAACAAATTTAGTTTATTTGTTTCATATTTGTATCTTGCTACATTAACGACAGAACAATAAACAACAGAATTAAAAATTCAAAGTAAAAACTTCAAGGTCGAAACGAAAACTCAATGCTTCACCAAGAAATAAGTTAAATCCAACAAAACCTAGCTGCAACCGTAGATGAAATGTTTCACCAATTTAATGATGCTTTTGATGGTGGTCACTAGGTTGTAAAACCACTATTACATTGGTGAAAGGTATCACCGATAAGTTGATTGCAGCTAAATTATTCAGGATTTAGCCAATTTCTCGGTGCAACATTCAACTTAATTTTTATCGGTGTAGAAAAAGAAGTGTCATGATAGCAAAAGGTACGAAGCACATTTTAGAACAGTCAAGAACATCAAAGAGAAGTTAACTTTAGACATAGGTAATTTAATTTTTGATGATCGAATTTATTATCACTTCGAAATTCAAACAATTGAAACTACTTTATCCCTTTAAGTTGAACAGATGTTTTGAACGTTAGAAAACTGAATTGTACTCGCGAAAAAACTATTCAAAAGTATAAAAAGAAGCAGTACCCGAAACGGAGAAATGAAAAAAAAAAGAACACTGCAAGGGTGTTTTTTTTTTTTAGAAGAAAGAGAAAAAATCATTGTCGGACACAGACTGGAGAATAAAAAATTCTGAAACGTGTGGTGATCATAACCTAAGCGAATACGACGGCTTACAGGGTCACAACATGGAAGAGCCGCTTTCGTTGTTCGCAAAGTCATCCATCATTCTAGTAACTAAGGTCTTAAATCTCTACAGATCGGAAGAAGTTGCGCAGGAGCTTAACTTTTTTTTTTCCGCACCTAGAACCAACGTGTATGCCAATGATACGTATTTATCTGGAGATGAACATTTTAGTTTTTTTGGGTGCATGTTGATAACATGATTTGGGCTGCATCCCGAAGCTTGAATGCCAAATTTTTATTTAAGATATTACATTAAAAGCAAAAAAAAGGAATGGGATTATAAGTTTTACTTACAATCTATCCCAGGTGTTTCTAGCTCCTTTGCAAACGTATTTCACGCATTGGAAATTTTAACTAATCCTCAAAAATTTAGTCAACAGCATGTTCGCGCTTTGTATTCCCCACACAAATTTAGAACAAAAAGGCAATAAGAGTTAATAAAGTACTACATTTTAAAATAGTGAATATTTTATCGTTTTGTTTTTTTAAGTCAAAATGTTAAGCATTCTAAAGAAACTCCTGCCCCTCAAAGAGCTAAATATACAATGGAAGTTTCAGAGACTTTTCGTAAATGAATCAACAAGCCGCATTTTCAACCACAGAAATGTTTATCACTATGTATGCTTGAAGTATTATTTTCACAATCAAGTCATAAAATAATATTGCAAATCAACAATAAAATAGGCCGCATTTTTCATTATCTTTGATTATATTTTCTTTTTTCCATAATAGCATGATTACAAAAATTGCATCTTATCAGAAAGACAGAATGATGAGAAAAAATTTCAATTCATAATGCTCAAGTATTTAAGAAAAGTTAGAAGAATGATTCTAAAATTTAGAGTGAATTGTAGATCTTATGCCGAGTTCATCAAAACTCAAATTTTCAATTTTCAGGATTTTCGTAAATGGATCGAATAACAGCATTTTCATCCTTCTCATTATCACTTAATGCATGAAAATTTTATTTTCATATTAGTTCTATGAATTAACTATGCAAATCAAACACAACAAAATAAGCCACTTCATTTCATTCTCTTTGATTATATTTCTATCCCTCTCATTATCACATGACTACAAAAGTAGAATCTCGACAGAAAGAATTTTTTTAAAAATGCTTAAATCATGATACACAAATGCTTAAAACAATTCAAAAAGAGAAGATCCCCAATGAACAGAAAAATGTACCAATTCTTTCAAACTCCGACGACGAGTTCTTTAAAACTCAAATTTCCAACTCAAATTAGCTAAAATCAACATCATTAAAATCGTCTTTACGAAACTTAACGATTAGACAATACAAAGAGAATGCCCGAGGCTCTGGAATTCCACCGGTTTTAATGCAAATGGAAAACAGCTTAAGGCAACTTTCCTAGTGGATGACGCATAAAAATTCTGTTCCGTCACTGCAGCATTGATGTAAGGACACTGTACTCGGGAAGTTGACTCATGCGACATTTTGGTCCCTAAAGAAAACGCGTGATACAACTAGTAAAAATGGGTGCAGCAACTATAGTCATGTGGACCAATAAAGCCAACCAACCATTTTCTATGTAAGATAGCTGCAGAATTTATGTAAGGCTTCTATATTAAGTGAGCTGACTCATCCGACATTTTGGTCCGAAAAGAAAACGCGTGACACCACTAGTAAAATGGGTACAGCAAATAAAGTCATGTAGACTCATAAGTCCAACCCACTATTTTCTAAGTAGAATAGCTGCAAGTCCTCTATATTAGGTAAGTTGACTCATCCGAAATTTTGGCCTCGAAATAAAACGCGTGATACCACTAGTAAGGTCAGTGCACGAAATAAAACAATGTGGACCAATGAAGTCAATCCACAATTTTCTATGTAAGATATCTGCAGAATTAATGTAAGGCCACTATATTAGGTAAGCTAACTCGTACATTTTAGTCTTGAAAGAAAACGCGTGATACCACTAGTAAGGTGGTGCACCAAATAAGGCGATATGATCCAATGAGGTCAACCCACTATTTTTCTGTGCAGGATAGCTACAGTATTAATGTAACGCAGCTACATTAGGTAAGCTGACTTATCCGATATTTTGATTTCAAAACACAGCATATGATACCATTATTACGCGTATTAATACCGCTTTAAAGAAAACTGGTAGGTAAACTTCAGTTTTGTTGCTTGAATGAAGGTTGACTGTTTTAGTCTATAAAAGGAGGAGATTTCAATCATTCAAAATTAAAAGAGGTGAGGTGTGGTTTCTTTAAGTGAAGCATTTACCGATAAGCCAGTAGAGTACTGTTGATACAGGGTTAAGTTGGGACGATTGCTTTAATTTTCGAGTGCGTATGAGCACAGAACTGAGATTCTTACAAAGAAGCAACCGAGATTTTGCTGATTCGACCTAACGTACGCGGGAGAAACTTTCTTTTTTTTAAATTAAAAGTTATTTTTTAAAGAATCGGTTTTTGTGTACCAAAAAGTAAATTTTTACTATTCAGATTCATCTGCCGCATGGGGGGCTTAAGTGATGACATCATGTTAAGGAAGTTATTATTGTGTTTTTCACTGTTTTGGTGTAAACGTGCTGGCGTAGCTTGGGCCAAGTTGACGCCTTGCAATAATTTTACTTACAAATTTTAAGTGCTCTTTTTTCCCAAAATATTTAAAAATTACCAAAAAAGACTCAAACTAGGGGGAAAAGTCTTAAAATTTTAGAAATGTTGTATTTCGTTGAAGATAGCCACACTTAAGTTTGTATTAACTACAAATCAGATTTTCTTTTTTCATCTTACCCGAATTCAAGCTTTAAACATTTTGTGAGAGTCTTCTTTAAAAACAATTCGTAAAACTTCATTTCATTGCCTGTTACGTTAACATAATAGCGTATTCATTTGTGCATCAACTTGACCCACGTTGGATCAAGATGATACATTTTGATTTAAAAAAAAGTATTTTTTTTCACACAGAAAATCTATGTTAACAAAGGTGTTGAAGTACTTTATTTATAGGTAAATAGTAATAGCATTGCATAAAATTATATTTTGATACATAACATTAGAAACAAAAATTAGAACAAAAAGCAGCCCATTCATTTGTGTATCAACTTGACCCAGGTTGGATTAAGTTGATATATTTTGAGAAAATATTTAAAGTCTTTTTTTATATGGAAAAACTATGTTAACAAAGGTGCTAATGACCATTATAGACAGGAAAAAATAGTAACGTTATTGTATAAAATTATATTATATTTTGATACATAACACTAGAAACAAAATTAGAAAAAGCAAAATATAAAATGAGTATCAACTATACTTGATCCCTCTTAAAATTTTAGAAATCAGTTATCTTATCAGATTTTTATAAAGTAGCATTTTAACTCTTCATTGGTTGTCTTTAAGATAAAGAAACCAGCGACTATCATAACCGATTTTCAAATACTACTTTAAATAGTTGTGGATCCAAAGCTCTCTGGCAACCAAAATGTCGGACAGGTCAGTCTGTCCTCCACAGTGGCTCTACATTGATGTATGCTCGCAAAACGCCGATCGATTCCGAAAGCCAAGGGATTCGTTGAAAAGCTAGCTTAACGTGGATACAAATACTCTTCCCGCTTAACTTTTAAACAAAACGATTCGCCGGTCATAAAACTACGTTTACCTGCGAAACTCGGTTTTAGTGTCGAAGCGAGTTTTAATTGGACTTCCGACTCTGAGCACTAGCTCCCGAAAACCGTTGTTACTGTATGATAGAGGAGAAGATCTCTGTGTTTGACGTCCAATGGTTAGAATTATGGACGAGAAAATTTGGAGTGCCTCGGGTGATTTTGTGAAACTAAATACTACAAGTTAAAATTTTTAAGCTATTACTGCGTTTTGAGTTTCATCAATTTTGGATTTTGTTTGAGAAGGACTCGCATATTCATGGGATTTTGGCGAAGTGATTAGCCCAGAGTGTTAATCTAATCGCAGAGGAAGCTCTGAAAATTGATGATACTTTGCAGAGTACGCGTTTTAAAATATAGTTAGTATTATTTAAACGTTGTCTAGTCGATATTAGAAACTGTTTGAGAATGGTTTAAACTATTATATCGTTATACGTACCGAAAACTGCATAAGAAAGTTTATTTCTATTGAGAAATGATTTTGAAATAATATTATGGAAGAGCTTTTAGAGCTTACTTATTATTGTTGAATTTATTTTTCATTTTTAGGAACTTTTACAGTTTTCCTTTTTTTTTTACTTGTCTCGTGTCTCTTTTTAAATTTTTACTTCTTTACTGGATTAGTACGCACGATAATTTCAAATGGCATCCAGACAATGCAAGGTTGTTTATTACACTATGTGCTTTTGAAGAAGTGTATATTGGATCACAAAAACAAACAAGAAATATAAAATGTCAACAACAATGAAAATTATCACGGGAAATTCGACTGTTCTAATATTAAATGGGCGAAATACGTTTTTACTTAACTATTTTTATCGAAGAATAATTTCCTTGGTGTTCCCCCCCCCCCCTAATGCTGCATTTTTGTAGATTCAAATTCAAAATCTAAAACAGACGTTACACGACCCAAAAATATTTCAAAGTTCTTATGACACACTTGTACCATCAAAAGCATTATTTCCGTGTTTCTAAATGTTTAAGATTTTTAATATTTATAGAAATCCTATTTAACTGGCTGAAAATTGCTCAATTGTTTTTTTTAATTTGAACTAGATTATTGGTTCATTTTAATTGGTTTTAAACTATTATTTCTTAACTTAAGACAAATATACAAAACTTATGTTTGTTTCTTAAGTTTGCTGCTAATGATGCTACTAAAATAGTAAAATGGGAGTTAAAAATAGAGAAATTGTGAATCAAAATGATTCTGAATGACCATAATATATTTGAATGGCATTGTAGACGAGAGAAAATGTATTAAATATAAACTGCTTTCGAAAAAACGTAATTGTGTAGGTCGTGATCAATGTTTAGTTTCAGAAAGAGCATTATTTCTTCGAAAGGGTACTTACTCAAACCAACAGATTGAAAAAGAGTGAAAAGGAGGAAAAATGTAGCTACTAGCGAGATGGAAAACTTCCCCAGTCGAAATTCAATATAAAGAAGAGAAAAGAAATGCTCAAGTTGAAAAAAGAAAGAGAAGAAAAGGGTCGAAAAGGGAAAATGCACCATCCATTAAGAAATGAGAAAGCGCCAAGTATCCAATCGCAACAGGTCTCTTCAGCATCATTGCCCGTACGTGATTGGACCTCAAATTCCGAATGGATATGGGAAAGTGCATCTCTCCCCCAAGCCTCACCTCTTTTTGTTCTGCAGACGGAAAACGAAAGCGATTTAGAAACATCGCCCGTCGTTGGAGATTTTTCTCACCTCAATAACTCAGCTTCTCCTTCTTCAAGACTCAATTCAATTAATTGCTTCTGATAAATCGCTCGTTTTCGTCTATTACGTCATCGTCAGGGAAAACGATTGCGGAATATTTATCATCGTCTCACGCACCTTAACGTAGGTGGATTTCAATTACTCAAATAAGAGCCGTCAATGATTGCAAACTCATCTTTCGAAAGGTTCAAAGATTTTCTAGAACTAAATTTTTAATGCATCCTTGAAAGAATTTAAGATAGTTGAGCCTATCAATAACTAAAGCTCTAACTGTATATCTCTGCCACTGAATAACAACACACATTGTAATTGATAAAAGAATACCTCTAGCAAATATTTAATTACCTTTTCAAGATTAAGTTGTCAAGATATTGTAATTATTTAGTTTTGAAAGAAAAACTAAAACATACTGGAAGTGATTTATAAACATTGCCCGTTGTCGTTGGAGATTTTTCCCAACTCAGATTTTTCTTTCAATTTCAGACTCAATTCAATTAATTGCTTTTGATAAATCGCTCGTTTTTGTCTATTACGTCATCTCAGGGAAAGCGATTGTGGAATATTTATCATCGTCTCACGCACCTTTCCGTAGGTGGAGTTCAATTAATCAAATGAGAGCCGTCAATATGATTGCAAACTTGAACTCATCTATCCAAAGCTTCGAAAATTTTCAAGATCCTAAAAGCAAATATTTAATGGATCTTCGAGTACTTGAGCGTATCAATGACTGAAGTTTTGGCTTGATGTTGAATAATTATAAAACTTTAGATCGTAATTGTTAAAAGACTTTCGTTAACAAATATTTAATTACCCTTTTAAGATTAAGTTCTCAAGATATTGTATTTGTTTAGTTTTGAAACAAAAATTAGGATGTACTGAAATTAGTTAAGAGTTCTCTCCATAAACCTAGTGTTTAAGGAGGAAGTGAATTGATAGTAAAAGTTCATCATCGCGAAAAATGAAAAATGAGGTTTTCTTGAAAGATTTGACACAATATTTTTTTTTAATTAGTTGATCTTGTAGTCAGTCGTTTAGACTCGTCACTAACTTAACTGTTGCTTTCAGTAATATTTCCTCACTTCAAATTTCTATGCTCATTGCTTTTGTTTAATTTGAAGTACTATATGAATTTATAAGTATGTGTGGTGGTTTGCGTGAGCATTTGTTTTAAAACTTTGCAAACACGCACAGAAGTGCAGTCGAGTCCGCTTAATGGAATAGGCAATTTGCCAGGAAAAATTATTCTAATAAGCGGGATATTCCATTATCCGGGAAAAAAATAACACACATCAACGGTGTAGTACATGGGAATTTTATTACATTAAGGGGGATGTTCTATTATCTGATATTCCATTAAGCGGGCTCGACTGTATAACTAGGTCTTTTACCGAGGCCTGGAAATACTCCTTGACATTATTTGGAGCAGAGGTCTTCACCCGGAGTTCCTCGGAACCCTAAGGTTCCCTGAAGATTTTTGTAGGGGTTTCACAGGGGCCTAATCGAAATGCCAAAATTTTAATAAAATTTTGATGCTGTAAAAAGATTGAATTCTTAAAAGTGGTTTGCTTGTAAAATTAAATGTAAATGTATATTTCACAGACAAAATCAAATTATTCTAATCGTAAAACTGCTTTACAAAAAAAAAAAAAAAACTTTTAATCAAGTCATTAAGAAATAGTTTTTATGAATTTGCTATAATTTTATACATTGTGGCTTTTGTTGCATAGTCATAAAATACATTTAAGAAAATCAAAAATAATTGCCTTACCATTTAACCACCTTTAAGATGTTTGCACTGTCATAATAATTTTGTAAACATAACAGTTTATATGCAGGTTATGTAAAATTATATACAGATGATCAAATAAAAAAAATGTACTGTATTTTCAAGTTTTTAATATTGTTATATTTTGGTGCTTTTTTAAAAAGGCAAAGAACATAACAGAAAAGCTATGAACTATGCTGAGATATGATAAAATATTTTTTATCAGTTAAGATATATTTTCTCTATACGCAAAAAATTATAAAACTCAATTAATTGCAAGCAAATATAGTATTATTTTGCGGTAGACACGTACTTACAAGTACAAAGCTTCCCAGCTCTAAATCAATACTAAGAATGCAATGGAGATATTTCTGAAGCAGAACATCGGTTGTTAAAGACGACTCCAGACAAGGGAGTGATGTATTTAATCATCGTTTTCCTTATCCGTAAGAAGCTCTTATTTCTCACTCGCCAAGAGCACCATTGAGATAGCTGAAAACATTCTCCGCCAAGCTGGGAAACAAACCGGGCCATTATTCCTGCACTAATGCCATCTCATTCGCCAGGAAACGTCAGGCATAAAACATGTGATCCGGAGGAAGGAAATAGGGCCTTCGTATCTTCAACATCTGGAACCTTTTGATCCTGACATAACCATCACTGGAAGCCAATAACTCAGATAAAGGCATTTTCCATCTGCACCAGGAGAGAATGGATCCATCTATCCACTGCCCCCGACCCTCCTGACTTGCTTCATTCCACCCACCCCATTCTTCCGACATAATAGCCTGCCGTTGTCCTTGCCGTGAGTTACAGATCCAATTTAAAACATTAAGGGTCTTATAAATAACAGTTTATTAACCATATTTTGTGGGCAAGCAATCGCCATTGTCAAGGAATCGGTTACCGGAACCGAAGAGGTAAGATGTATCCTTTTACCTGTGGATGGAAACAACCGAACCGTATCGACCACGGGCAGTATCACACGCACAACAGAAACATGTGATGGAAAAATACTAAATCCGTGATTTGTGGCCCTGAGTTTTGAGGGCACTTACTTTTCCTCGCATCTAACAGCTGTAGTTGCCTTCCATGTTATTGCCTCAGTGGCCGGAACGCTTTAAAAGATGACGTGTCAGATTTCTTGGCCGCGAAAGAATTTCTCTTTTCGATATTGAGGCATCGCTAAATCTCCTCTGCATGAACAAGTTTGTTGAAGGTGTTGACGTTAATTTTCTGGGATAACATCTTAATTAAAATTCTTGTGATGTATGAGGGCATTATGCGGGTAATAAAGCTGAGGTGGTAGGTAAAAATTTAACAATAACTCTTTTAGTAAACAGTTCAAGAAATTTTGAAAACTAATCCTCATAATTTTAATTTAAAAAGAACAAACATTTTAAAGTATTATGGATGTTCCGGATATAAATTTTAAAGCTTTTTCACTTTTCAAAATTGCTAATTTTTAATGTAATGGTTTTCGCCCCAACCTTCTTGGCATACATGCATGTATATTAGGGTGGTTCAAAAATACATGTAAAAAAAATTTTTTCTCCTATATACCACACCCCTCAATATTTTTAGACTTGTGTATAGTAATATACTGGAAGAATTTTAGCTTCCTATTTCAACCGAAAGAGTGTGCTCAACCCCTCCCCCAAACATCATAAGTATGGGGAGGGGGGGTTAAAAATACATTGAACTGGAAAAACAATGCTTCACATTATAATATACACAAGTAATATGCACATACATTTCAAAAAAATAATTAATTACAAAAAAAACAGCTAGATAAATTAAATATTTCTAAATTTGTGAGATTTTCTATGCTACGGCTAAAATTAAATATATGTTAAATTAAGACGTCATTGAACACCCTCTTAAAATTTGAGTAAGAAGCTAAAGCTTTTGCAGCACAATACTATTAGTAAATCTAAAAAAAAAAAAAAAAAATAGGGGGTGTCCTGGACTCTAGCTGAAACAAAGTTTTTAAGAACCACTCTAATGTATTTATTACATAAACATACGCACACGTATATCGCAACAGTCGCTTAGTGTTATTTCTGAGATTAGATGTCTTATTGTTGCTCTGAGACGACGATATGTTTGTACAATATATGTGTGCGTGGGCATATATCTGTGTGCAGGAGTGTTGGATGTATAAAAAGTATGTTTAGAAAAGTAGATAAACCTGGGGTACAACGAGGGGAATTTTGGAGGTCAAAAACCCCCAAAGAACACATGCTTTAAAACATATTGCGCGAGTCCTAGTACGTTAGTTTATATACATATATGGTTTGTTAGTCCATCCTCCCCACAGCCAAAAGTTAATATCTGGCAGCGTCACTTGCTTTTAAATTATAAAGCAAATAGTTTTGCAACAGATTGTAACTGTAATTTAACTTAAAAAAAATGTCTTCTTGTTCATCCTCAAAAATGCACAATATCGTTTATTTTATTACTCCGAATATTGGAACAAATTTTTTTTCCAATTGTGTTTACATAATTTCTGATTTCCTAGAGTTTCTTAAAATTACTTATCTCTGGCTCCAGAAAAAAAAATGAACAGCGCATGTATACAGATTAAAACACCAAGATAGCAATAAGGCTTTCTTCGTACTGGAACTGAACTGAAAACCGGAAAAAAAAAACCGTAATTCCGGTCAGACCGCAAATCGGAACGGAACCGAAAATAGAATATCGGTTTATTTTGGTTCAATATACTATATTCAGTATTTTTGTTACTGCAGCCAGCGTATCAATATTTTCTAATTTAACGTCAACCATATAATTATCATGATTAAATTTCTACTGCCGATTTATTATTGAATTATTTTTCCAGAAAGAGTAAGGATGTAAATACAGGAAAAAAAATCATTCGGAACTGAGCCGATGTATATTTTTTTAGTTTAACGGGATTGAAAACCGGAACGGAAAAAACTACGGTTCGAGGCCCTGCTTAAAACCAAGAGTTCTGGAGAATTTTAATTCCCCTCTAGTTTCATCCATGTGTTCCATAAATTATATTTAAGGTACTTAGAATGTGCTTTTGCATCCTTTTCAAATAAAATAGCGAACCGTATGTGTAGAGCAAGTATTTCGATACCTAAATTCACTTCAAAAAATACATACAACCTCAGAACTCATATCCATCCGAATCATTTTTATATCGTTGCTGAATTCTTGGAAAGGAAAAAAAAAATCTGAACTCATGTAATAAAGAAATGCCTACCATGAATAAAATTCTATTTCATCCCCAAAACCCGAGTCAAAATTCAAATTTCGAAGCCACACATAAGTTGAACAAACATAAGACGATTTCCCTCGACAGGCCAACCGGAATGAACCAGTTCCGGTGACGTCGGTCTACCAGTGACGTCATACGCAACAGAGTATCTTATTTTGCGTATTTTTATTATTCCTCTGCATTGAGAAATCCCAAGAACCTCGAAGATATTGGATCTTATTTTGCTGATTCAGTAATTAAATATTCATAGAATTTTTCCGAACGTGGTGCTGAGGAAATTGAGATGAACTCGCCACTGAACTGTGTGCCATTGATAAAAATGAAAATAATAAATGTATTTAACCATTCTGTGTATGCACACTTATCTTTCCTGCGTCATAAATATTTGAATTTTGTTAAAACGCGTTTTCGCGTTCGCTTCTGCTAATTTATAAATATTCAATTATAATAAACTTGTGCAAGCATGTAAAAAAACTCGTTTCTTAAACTTCTTTCGTTTTCCTTTGTTGATTTGTTCGAATGAAATTAAAATACCAAATGAATACTCGAAAAGCAAAGTGGTGTAAGTGCTAAAATGAAAAAATTTAGAAAGTAATACAGATGATACTAGAAACTATTCTTTGTTTTGGAGCATAAATATATCTTGACGAAAGGTACAGTTATACAGCATGATTTAGAAAAACTTCTCAATGAAGATTTCCTGAGGTTTGAATATTACAAGCACTTAAATATACTTAAAATTTCAAAATACATATTTTTGCTCGTCACTGCTCGAAACCATGAAAAATATACAACCTAATGTATTGCAGTTGCAAAGAATATTATTTTATTTTTAAAGGTTTTAAACCATTAGTGAATATCCTACTATTTTCATGCTACCGTGATAGATAATGGATTGGTTTCCTTCAGTCAAAAGTTATACTTTTAGTCATTAAAATGGATAGAATGAGCAAAAAAAAAACATGAACCCAGAAAATACTTTAATTTTTCCATCAGTTTTTTTTTTTTTTCAAATTGATTTTGTTAAATGTCCGATTTTTTAAACAAGGCGTGGTCTTGATGACGTCACAAATGATGCACTTTGCCGCATCTTTCTATTACATTTCCATGTTATGATAATCAAGAAGCGAATTAAATATTGCGCTCTACGCTTTCTATCAACCATATCGTTGCCAATGCACGTGAGTAAAGATGCGAATTAAATATTTTGCACTGTGAATGGCAACACTAAATGGCATTTCATCGTTTGTGATGTCATTGGCAGAAGCCGTAAACAATGAAAGCTCTCCGATTTAAGTAATTTTTTTGAAAATGTTAAACGTAAAAAAATTATTTAAAAAATGGTCAGATCCTATGTTTTTAAGCATGCTCTTTCAGAAAAAATACTTTTAAAATTTTGTATACTTTGTATTGTATACTTTTAACCCATTCATCACAAGTTTTCTACTCTTCACTAAACTTAGAAATTCTAAAAAAATTATGTTTTTAAATCTGTTGTATCGCCCTCAATTTTAAGTATTTTTTTTTATTATTATTGTTTTTGGATCGTATAGGTTGTAATATAGCAGTCACAAGTATTATATTTTACTTATTTACATTGTTATATTAACAATATTGTATTTTACTTTTACACGCACTTGATCACGAGAGAATATTTTTTCACTTATTACAACACTAGACACATAATAAGAGATGTGGAGAAAAATCTTTCGATAAATTTTATATGTGATCTTGAACGATGGTAATAGATGTCCCTGTAGGCCATTATTTTATGTAAGTACTAGTCAGAGATATAAAAAAAGTATTCCAAGTGAAGGACGGTTTGCTGGAAGATGGCAAAGTCCCTTAGTGTATTAAAATATATAAGAGTCAGGCTGGCTGTCTACCTATAACTTTATTTCTTCTGGACTCTCAGTCTCTCTGGGGTTGAAATCAATACCGTTAGATTCAATACATATAAAGGTACAACAATTCACCTGGTCTCATTCAAATAGACCTTTACGACTGGAGGTATTAATTGAAATATATATTAAGGAAATGTGTATCAGCAAATCATTCCTCCGAGTGGCACCGAAATTTATGAAATACTTGTGGTACCCGCACGGCTTTGCCTGTAATAGAAAAAATAAAAGGTCTTTTGAGATAAATAAATACCTTTGTGCTGAACAGTAAAGTAAGACAAAACAACGTTAGAAGAAGCACACATTTGTAAATTACAGCAGACACGTGTTTCGGCTTTGGTTCGCCTGTATATTTACAAATAATGTATAGTGAATTTTCTCGCCAATTGGCTTGTACTCATGTTACGGTTCCACGTTATGATAATTTCGTATCTCGCCCATTGGCTTGTGCCCATGTTACGGTTCCACGTTATGATAATTTCGTAATTTACTCGTTTATCTTATAATAATTTTGTTCTTAAAATTGGAATGGAAAGGAATAATATCGAATTTTCGAAAAATCGCTTCGAGGTGCACACCCCCATGCTACAAACTAACTTTGTGCCAGATTAATGAAAATCGGCAGAACGGTCTAGGCGCTATGCGCGTCACAGAGATCCAGTCTTCCAGACATCCTCCGGACAGAGAGACTTTCAGCTTTATTATTAGTAAAGATTATTAAAACCCATTCAACTGCCGAGGGTGGCTTCCACCAAGCAAGCAAAGCAGACACATACCGTTTAGCGAGCGCAACGAGCAAGGGGTAAAGCCTTTTGGATCCGAGATTCGTCGTGTCCGCAACCAAATGCAATGGACCCTCAGAAAGTTACTTACTGTTGGGTCTAACTTGCTTAGCGAGCGATACGAGCAGGGTTTAAAGCCCGCGAAGCATTCACCGGCAGCATCATGCGAGGGTTGCCGAGCAAAGTGTAGGATAGGGGCTGTAGCCCCTTCTTACGTATTTTGACTGAACCATGAACTTATGAACCGAGAAGCATAAATATTAATCCAAGAAATGACATGCTGTCTATAGTCGGAGCAAACCTAACTTGGAAGCATAATTGTGCTGTGATTTGGATTTGTGTAGCCTTCACAATGCTGACAGCTCAGGTTTGCCCCAACTATAAGAGCATATGATGAGTACGGAAATATCATCAAATATTTCTACCACAACTTAATTATACTAATAATATATTAGAAAATACGTCTGTTTGTATGTATGTATGTCTCTAATATTGCTTATGGTCATTAAGTTTTTCAAAATTTTTACTAAGATGCAGATCGCTCATCAAAGAGTTTTTTTCTTTTCCGCTTTTGATAACAAGAGACGACTAATTTTGAAGTTCTGCTGAAATATAGATCTCAAAGAATTAAAATTGCTAATTACACATATGACACAGAAATATGTTTTAGCTAACCAATTGGTCACTGTATTCGACTTCTTTTACATTTTTTCCATTTGCAATCTTTTTGTGGAAACCACTAGTGAAGAATATTGAAGGACATAATATGGATTTAATTATTATTCATTTATTGCCTTAATGGTTGAAGAAAAAGGAGAAATACTAATAAATGTAACCTCCAAAATTTCGCTAAAAGTCGAAAAAGTCACAGACAGATTAATGACACCATTTAGACACATAAAAAAAAAGCAGAAGACAAGAAAGAACAAGAAAGGGTATAGATTGAAAAAATAATTGAAGGCCGAATGTGTTTACGTGATTTAATGGGTTTTTTCCTTAAGTAACTAAAAAATGAATGCAGCTGTAGACTTTTGTTTCTGAAGTTTTGTTTATTTAGAATCAAAAAGTTCTTATTTTTATCCGAAATGTTTAATGAGAAAAATATGAAAAAAGCCGAAATAAAAGATTTTCGAATAACAATCGACGTAAAATATAGTTAATCTTTACATAGAACTGTAAAATTTCGCGGTAGAAATCATCCGAAAATATTTTGAATTCATTTAAATATAAAACTGGTGAGAGGACAAATTGAATATATTCAAATTGAGGAACGGGTTTTAAACCATTTAAAATGTTCTACATCGCAAGTATTTAGCACAATATTTGTACTTTTAAATTCCATTTATGTATTTTTAAACTCTCATCCCAATAATTTTGCGTTTTCAAACTTCGTATTAACTTTAAAACTTTGATATTCCTCTTAATTGTTTGTAGATTTCCAGTGGTGCTATTTTAACTCTCATCCCAATGATTTTGCGTGATTAAACTTTGTATTAACTTTTAAAAGTTATTATTCCTCTTATTTTGTAGAATTTCTGTGGTTTGATTTAAAAGCTCATCTCAATGATTTTGCGTAATTAAACTTCGCATTAACATAAAAAAGTTATTTTTCCTCTGAAATTTGTGCCGATTTTCTGCATTTAATAGAGTACACTAGTTACGTTATCTCAAAAGAGGAATATCATTGGCGACTTATTTGTCTTAAATCAGGGGGAATGACATCTTAGCTTCCTCTGTATTACGCAAAATAATAACAATAATTATAATAATAATAATAATAATAATAATAATAATAATAATAATAATAATAATAATAATAATAATAATAATAATAATAATAATAATAATAATAATAATAATAATAATAATACCACATGGTGGACCGGTATATGAAACATTTGAATCTAAAAATCTGATAGCGGTTGTTTTAAAAATCTATCAGCAAGTTTGGAATATAACCTTTCTATAACATTATCCAACAATTGGATCATCATAGTAGTATCAGTGCTGAAGAGCTTTTAATAAAAGCATGATTGAAGGACACGGTGAGGTATTATGCTCAGAGGTGGAGGAATGTTCCTTTATTGGCTAGAAGGTACAATAGAGGTACGTTAGGAATTTAATGGATTCGGCTCTAATGGAAATTAAGGGTTTCTTAGCTGACGGCATTCTACTTCTGTGGCCTCCAGGATTGCAGTCATGCTTTCTCAAAGTGACATGAAAAATACTGTTTAGCAATATCATGCATTGTTTTGTGTTTTAATTGACTTTTAAGTAAAACAAGCCATTAAGCAAGATTTTAAAGTCCAATTAAAATGTAAAATAATCTGTCAACTAAGTTAGGAAAAAAAAGCTCCATAAACAGGTTTTAAAATCCATCAATGAAACACATAAAATACTGTTAAAATTCCTATTTAAATACAGAATGCTTGAAAAATACAGTTCCATTTTCATGGTCAGCTAACTCACTCGCATAAACAGAACTGCCTTCTGGAAGGGACTTTTGAAAGTAAAAAATTTTACGCGAGGTCTTTGAAATTCTGATCCGCTCTGTTTGTGTGATGGAAGTGACGTAGCTGTTTTTTAATTGTAGCAAAAAGTAATGTAAAATAATGGTAATTAAACCTGGTAAGATTAGGGTATAAAAATCGAAGTAAGAGGACATTACACAAGCTATTAACATATCTGACTCGATAATAAAGAGAAAATTTTGTAAACATGTTTAATTTAAAATTGATATATATATATATATATATATATATATATATATATATATATATATATATATATATATATATATATATATATATATATATATATATATACAGCTCTTAAATTGTGATGCCTAAGTCTTTGCTGTTTCTATACCGACCAGAGGCATCATTAAACTAAGTCCTGCTCTTGAAATTACTTACTACTAAAACGTAAAGAACTACTATTAAAACATAAGTACTATTAATGGTACTTCTGTTTAGTTATGTTACTAATAGTGTATGTAACATAACTATAGTTAAAACATAATAGTCCTTCATTAAAACATAAAGATTCTCATCAACAACCTCTTTTTCATGATTCTAAAATTGTGATGCCAAAGTGTTTGCTATTTCTACTCCGACCATTGGCATCATTAAACCAAGTCCTTCACTCGAAAGTTAAGGTGCTTTCATTTGGACCATTCTAACATTGATTCTTCATGACATCAATCTGATATTGATTGCAAGAATGGCTAGGATGAGAAACAAGTTCGCGACCATACGACGTTTGATAAATGTTCCTTAGGATTTCACGTACGGCTCTCAATATCGTCTGAAATGTACATATCTATGAACACACAGCAGAATTCTTCGTAATCGATCTACAATCAACAAAGCCCCGGAGCTTATCGTCTGCCGTGGAACTCTAACATGGAACATCCATTCCCATCCCGACGAAATGCTTTGATTAAAGCCTCCACATGACAAATAGCAGCAAAGGCGGGCTTCTGCATATACCGGTGCATAAGTCAAAGAGAGATGGAACTCCAAAGGGAGGGGTGGATGGAACAAGGAGAACGGAAGAGCCCTGGAACAGGAAGGCAGTCACTAACAAGGCATCGTGCAGGAAGGACATCAAGATGCGATTTCTGTTGCGAAATTTTTCGTAATTATGGTAATGAGGGCCTTCTTGGAACAAATCGAAATCTGATACCTTCATCATATTTTTATTCTCGTTCGCTCTGGGAGGGATGGGTGCATTTCGAATACATGTAGTGGTGTGGATGTGTGGAGATTCGAGTTTTGGAATGTTCGAAAGTTTTCTCTGATGTCCGATTTGAGCAGATGACATTTTTGGAAAAGGGATTTTTAAGTTACTGGTTTCTCTTTAAGGAGACTTGAAGGGTGGTTATCTGGTTTTTTCTGAGATTCTTTTATCAAAGTTACGTGATTTTTAACACTTGTGTCTTAAAAGTGCTTAAATAGTATGAATTGAAAAGAGATTTGTGGCTATAAAATGTTCGTTCGGTTTTGAAAAATGAAATACTAACGGATAAAAGATGATTTCAGCACTCACAAGTTCATTGAAAGGTTGCATAGGAAATATATCAATGTCGAAAGATGAAGTACATGTCCCATAAAAAGTAACCGAAGTGTGTTAATGAATAATCAGCGGAAAAAATGCTAAAAAACGAAATGTATTGTTATCAATTTTGGTGTTATTTACAGTAAATATTCTTTAAGCATTTATATTGAAAAGCATGAGTGAGGACTGAAATAATATTTGCCTTATTTACTGACCTTTAAAACGGAAAAAAAGAAAACAATATCTGTGATATTCTTTTTCTTTCTTTAATTTCATCATAAATATATTCATTTATTTTTTTTTGTCTGATACAAAATGAAAAAAACATATGTATCACAATAATTCCGTTTAAGGCTTTCACGGCCGGCGTCAATATGGGGAGATAACGTTTCCGGGCTTATTGGCCGTGGTCTAATTGGAGTAAAAATTCCAGACGTTTCGTCTTGCTTTGTTGCAGTCATCATCAGTGGTTTGAGTTTGGTGAGACTCCCGGAAATGTTATCTCCCCACACAATAATTCCCTTTGAAAATTTTATCTCAACTCCAGATCACTTCCATCTTGATAAGAAAACTTCTTAATTGTGAGCATAAAAGTGAAAATGTGATGTGAAACCAAATTTCGAAGCTTTCCCTTCAAGTCTCTCTATGAAAATTAAAAAAAAAAAAAACTCCGTACTATAGATAAAATCACGCAACTCTTCCACGGAATCAGAATAATTTGTGAATTTACTACGGTGAAATGATTAATAAAAAGTAGTGAATAAATTGGTGAACGAAACATTTTTCCTTCTTTGTAACTTCTACTTTTGGTAGTTTCTAATGCATTCAAATTTTGATGACAAATTTTACAGTGGTTTATTTGACTTGCATTCCTTAACTACAGTTAAATCTGATTGACTCAAGCTAATTGCATTTAAGCTAAAACATCTTGATTCAATTAAATATTTATAAACTATGATTAAAACCTATTATATAAATACACGGAAAATACAAATACCATGACTGATGTACGACAAAATGATGTAAAAATGCAAAATATAAATAATAATTAATAGATGATGCATTTTATAAATTCTATATATTTTCAAAAACGGATTTTTTTTTTTTTTTTTGATAAATTTTTAGCATTGAAGATCAACTACCATTTAAAATCATCAGTACAAGAGATTTTAAACCACCAGCTTTTCGGATATTTTATCCAGAATAATGCTTCGCGATAGTTTTTTGTTTGTTAAAAGCATTTAAGTAATATATTTTATGGACACAAAATTGTTGAGAAGCAATTCAACTGAACAATTGTTTGGCTCTTTTCAACATGCTGCTTATAAATTGCTTACATTTTATTGAGTAAATATTTTCACTACAAATGTTTTAGTTTTAAAGTTCAGTTCGCGTTAAATTAAAGCAGTAAACTCTAGTTTATTCAGCTTATTATCTAAAAGTCAATTAAATACCAAAAAAAAAAAAAAATATGTATATGATTTGCATTGTTTTTTCCTTTGCACGAGATGGTGCATAGTAGACTATATTGACCATTTCCACTCCGAAAAAAATATTTATCATTTGTTTCATTGCTTCATTCTATAAACACTCCTTAACTATAAAGAAAAATGTGTGAATATTAGTTCTTAAAATAAAAAAAATCCGATCCACTTTAAAATGTCTAAAAATTGAGTAGACTCAAAATAGATGATAAAAATATTGAATAGTTTAAAAATAATCCTGATATTAAATTTTACTTCACCATACTTGTTTTTTTCTGAGAAACTCTTCTACATGTTTTTCCGTGTAAGTATTTTATATATTTTTTTAATTTCATCAAGTTTTGGTGTCTATAATTTTTCATTAATTCTTCTAACCGCTGTGCAACGACGAACAAAAATTACGCATACACATTATAGACGTGACAGGTATATTCAGATATGCATAATTATGCATGCCTGATTATGATATGCAAATACAATGAATTAGATATGAAAGCTACGCTAAATTACACTCGTGTCGGAGTGATGAATTATGCATAACGTGTACGATAAATATATGTCATGAGTAGAAATTATGCATGAGCTGCAAACAAATATGTGCTGTAATATGATTGTAGTCAACTTTTGTTCCGGGCTGTTATTTCTAAACGCAAATCAATTATACTAAATCTGAATCATTAAAAATGTATGAGCCTTGAATTTTCATTAATTTTAAATTCATTGACGGGATTTGTCGTTTCTAATAATTTCTTTTTAATTACAATTTTTTTTTAATTTGCATTTTGTCTGTAAAGATTTTAAAAATTAATAATAACAAGTACTTATTCATACTATTCATTTGAATACCTATGCATATTGGTTTGAATTTTCCACTCTTTTTTTTTCTTTTGAATCTTAATTTTAAAAACTTGAAAAATCCTGAAGCACCTTCAAAAGATTTTACAAAATAATTTTAAATAAATTCAGCCGATATTGCGTCAGAGTGGGGTTTTTTTCAAAGAGTGACTTGACTCCTTCGCATTTTTAGAGGAGTGAAATTCATTTTGGAAGAGTAAAACTTATAAAAACCGGACAAACTTTAAATTGTCGAGAAAAATCAAAACCTCTCTAAGAATGAGATGTAAGCTAGAGGGTGATGGGGGGGGGGGAGGGTATAAACAGATGTGGGCTGTTTTGATATTTTACTCTTCAGAAAGTTTGATATTTTGAATTTTTGTTTGAAATAGATTTTTTCTCTATTTACCATGATTTTTTTTTCTTTTGATATACAAAGCGTGAAAATACGATTAAAAATTTTTTAAGGCGTATTTTCAAATTTAAATGTTTGAAACACACTCTCAGGGGCGTTGAAAGTATATCTGACTTGGAGCATCATAGTGTAATCGTTCAACTTTTCACACGCTTTAATTCCGTATTACAACAGGAAATCATTAACAGTTTGCTCCATTCTTTTTCGTAAGTCTTTCATGTTATCTACGGAAGCATCTATGTGGCTCTTATGGTAGAAGTTTCGCTTTGAATGCCGGTGGTCGTGGGTTCGATTTTTCGTTCGGGTCATCGGTGTCATTTCTTCTCTTCGTGCTGTAAATCATTCTTGTGTTGAAAATTAATAAAGTACTCCAACCTCTCCAGACAATGGTATAGCTTAGCCACGAGAGATGGCGAATGAACTGGAAGTGGAAACGGAACACTTAATTTTGTAATAGATAGTATCAGCGAGAACGCTCGAGCAGTAAAGATTTATTTCCTCGCGCTATGACGTTGATCCTACCTACTACAAAACAAAGTGGTCCATTTGCAGTTTTTCCGTCATATCTCCGTGGTTATGCTATATCCGATCTCTTTAGTGCTCATTAACTATGGGCGCATCAGCGACAAAAACAACAACGGAAACATATCATTAGCAGAAACTAAATTACCCAAAATTTGTGATAAATGAAACTTTACCAAGCCGCATATGCATTAAGCTGACGTGCATTACAACTTGCATGTTGCCACATCTGCGTCAGCATAAAATTAACTGAAAATGTTTTCCATTATCAAAATGTAGCTTGCAAAAATTCATCCAATATTAACATTGTTCAGTGTTGGGCTAAATTATAATTATTTTTTACCTATAATTAAAGTTGTGCTTGCTGATTTTTAGAAACCGCCATACACACACGTATTTATATATTTAAAGCTATTTATTTAATATTCATGTGCAGAGAGCTAAAGCCATAACAACATTAAATTATTCGTCAAATACTGCGTTGTTTGTCAAAAGCTTTTATTGGCTTTTACTGGATGTCTTTACATTAAAAAGGTCACTATTTGCACTGGAAAAGGGGTTCCTTGAAACCCCAAAACACATGTCTGCAGTAATCTGTAATTGTGTACTACAAAACTTTGGCTATTTCCTTTTACTTTAATTGCGATACGCTTCCAAAAAGTTTTCCCCTGGTCTAGAATCATTCAAAACAAAAAACCGTACCAAGTAAATGACTTTGCACGCTTGTGAGCAACCGGGTCTTTATTTTTTCAGTCATTATTTCAGCAGTAGTGATCTCTTTTTTCTCTTGAACAATTTTTGTTCAAACATGCATTGATCTTATCAGTTTTAGATTGAATAAATAAGACTTTCACGGTTGCTGCTACAAACTAGTTAGAAGTCACCAAAATTTGTAGTGTCTCCATAAACTCTAAACAATTAGTTTTTTCCTTTTACTTTAATTACAATACGCTTACAAAAAGCTTTCCCCTGGTCTAGAATCATTCAAAACAAATAACCCTATCGACTTGTACGACTGCGAGCAATCGGTTTTGAATTTTTTCAGCAGCAGTTCTTCTTTTCCTAAAACAATTTTTCTTCAAACATATATTGACAGTATCAGTTTCGATTCAATGAATATGACAGGCTTTCAAGAGCTTTGCCAAAACTACTTAAAACTTACCAAATTTCTGAGAGTTTCCAAAAACTTTAAACAACTACGACGCTCATCCGAAAGCTTTCCCCTTGTCCCAAAATTATTCAAAACAAATAACCCTTCCGAGCAAGTGACTTGCACCACTGTGAACAACCCAGTTTTCCATCAACGAGGTTTGACTTTCATATCGCCAAATGAGAACGTACGAGCGTTATCATCGGTTGAAAAGCCCAACGGCGTTAATTATATTTTGCTTATATTGGGGAATTTCGAGCACCATAGAGCGCTGTCGCTTTATGGTGACGTAAAACAGCCAGAAAGCTCCCTTCGTGCAGCTAGAAAATGAATTTCAAGCTGGGAGGTGCAGTATATTAGACTTTTACGACGGCGTGGCAATTTTTGTTTTCTGCTCATACATATATTGATACTGACGCGTTGCAGCATATCAATTGGTGCAAAAACAAGAATTGTTTGCGGGTTTTGAGTTTAATTTTATTTGAGTTTGCTTGAAAATATGTAAGGAGGCAAATGGTGGTGCAGTGAGCTTGAATGAATCCTGGGATATTCTGAGAGTTGATGCTATTGTGTTAATGTGTCTGGGAGTTTTAGAAACTTTCCTTGACAAATAGATAAAGAAAAAATCCATTATTGAACATATCTCGGGTGACACGACATTCAAGCGGATAGTATATTTAACATATTGACGATGAAAACTTTGACTCATTTTTGACATTGTTTTTCATCACGTAGCTAATTCATTTTCGATTCATTTTTTTAATATAAATGAAATAGAGAATGAATTGTAATAAAATGTTAGTACTTTTCCCACTCGTATAGTGAGCGATAAACTGTGTTAACACTCTGCTCCAAAATAATACCCTTTTTTTCTGAAAAATTATGTCCAAAATCTATTAAAAACATTATAACAAAACCCCGATTACCTCTAAAATCTTAACTTATTAAAACAACACTTACAGTGCTAGTAAAAAAAATTGCATCACCCTCTTATTTTCACAACAATGGGATTATGTGAGAAGTTTCGTCAAGCGATTAACGATGAATGTATGTGAAATTCTGTAAAACTTATGAAATAAACATTTAACAGCAGGAATACGATAATTGTTTTCGTAGATTTGGGCTGTTTCCGGGCCTAGGCAAACTGCTGACCTCATGCTCATTTTTCCATTTCTAAACTTGCGTGTGAGTTTAGAGAAAAAAAATTACTTAACCCCATGCCAATTTAATTCTAATGGCAGGATAAAGGTTTTTAAATTGTTACTCACCAGTTTTGTCGTATGGCACGGAGCAGAATCATCCTGGTAAATGACGTTTGGAACTGAAGTAAAGTGATCCCGGATAGAAGGAAGCAATTTCACCTCCAAAATGCCAATATGCACCTGAGCGTTTTACTGTTCCTTGCACAAAGTGAAGCCCACCAACTCCTTGATCAGAAATACATCCCCAAATCATCTGGGATACGGGATGCTTGACTGTGTGTTGAATGCAGTCGGGATGATATTCGTCTCCTTTGAGGCGCGGGCGATGCAATTTTTTTTACTACCACTGTAAATTCTAGTACATTCCGTAGATCAAATATGTAGATTACTTTTTCAATATTCTTATCATTTGATTTTAACGTCTATCGCTTTTGATATTTCCCCTATATATATATATATATATATATATATATATATATATATATATATATATATATATATATATATATATATATATATATATATATATATATATATATATATATATATATATATATATATATATATATATATATATATATATATATCAGATTTTGGAAAAAAAATTCTCATATTTGCTCTCTTGAATATTCAAACAATTCCTACTTAAAACTAAGTCCTTACCTTCCTACACGTTTACGAAATATCCTTACGTTTTACTGCTTCCTAGAATTTATACCTGAAACTGCAAAAACGGCGGGAAGTGCAAAACTTTCTTTTGATAAGCAGAGGGATAAAACTTTAATTTAATGTTACTGCCCGTTTCCCTGAAAAGGCTCTGATCTCTGAAACTTTGAAAAAAGGATTTTCTTATATTCCCTTCTCAGTATTTTTCCTTACGAGTCTCATTTTTCCCAAGACTGAAGGCAAAAACGCTCCAATTTAATTTTATTTCATTTTATTTTTCCACCCTTTTTATGGCGGCTATGAACTGTTCCGGGCTTTGAGCCGAACCAAATTCTATAGTTCTTTTTTTCTTTTTTTTTCAGTCGTTTTTCTTTCTCACCTCGTACGATCCGATGTAATTTTATTCAAGGAATTTTCGTAATTTAATCCGATGAGCATTTCTGTGCTCTTGTTATTTTAAAACTTACAAAAGGAGGGAAATTCTTTTTTTTTTTTTTTTTGAAAAAATATATTAGAACAAGAGGGTTAAATTGGTCTTGGAGCACTAAAGCTCCGACTCGCACAAGTAAGACTATTATAATACATTTTTCTTTCTTAATACTTCTTCAGTTAAAAAATATGTGTTTCTTTAAAAAGATCGTTTTACCTAGCTTTTATAGTTAAAAGATCAGCTAATGTTTGTGGTAATAGGATATATTTGTAACTTTTGAAAAGGTTAAATTTTTTCTTCATAATGCATGAAGTGAACTATAATAAAAAGAAAGCACTGAACAAGAACCAGAGGATTTTTTTTTTTTTTTTTTTTGTATAAAAAAATAAGGTGATTCTGGTGGTAAAATAAGAGTTAAAATAGAAAGCTGATATCCACTAAAAAATAAAAGTTTAGAAGGTAAAAATAAGCTAAATTTAAGATGCTTATTTGTTAGGCTATATTAGTTTTGTTTCTGTAAGCTTTACTGACTTAGACTTACATTGTATATTATTGATATCTTACTGCAAGATCATCACTAAATCGCATTTACTACGTGCTGATGTATGCATAATTACGCTTTTTATGCTTTGTTGGAGTTTATTTATTTAAAAGAACACGCATAAGCGAAATTAAAGATGCTTATTTGTTTGGCTTTTTTTCTATACACTTAGATAGATTAAACTATACGCCTAGACAGATTAAACTATCTGTCAATAAATTATTGACGAATACATCAATATTGTGCATTGTGTACTTATATATGCGTAATTATATTTTATGTGTTTTATTTAAGTGGATTTATTATTATACTTATTTTTACTTGCTCTAAATAAACATTGCATTACAGAAGCAATAGGTGCTTATTTGTGAATTCAATATTATGAGTTGATTTGCTTATTGGGTTTTTTTTAAGCATTATTGTTAATAATTACATCTTTATTTGTGCTTCATTGCCTTCTAGTAGTTATTATTTTACTAATACTCGATTATACCACAAGAATTATTTTTATTTATGTGCTTTTTATATTTGTTTATTCAACATACTAGCTTGTGCATTTATGATTAATTTAATTTCTATTACTGTCCTTACTTTTTTTTTTTTTGATATAACTGCTTTAATGAAGTTCTATTATGCAGTATTATTTTGTACTATCACTTTTCTTTTATGCTTTGTTGATTGTTTACTTATGAGTTTTTTTGCGCTTGTTAGCACGGTACTTAACTGATTATTTCGTCTTTAAAAAAATATGAACGACTCGCTTCCATGTATATTTGCGCTACAATATGAATATATTAGTCTACAATTAATTTTGAAAAAATAACAAAAAGTCATTTTGTTTTCTGTGTGAGGTTTTACTCCTAAAACAATGCAAAGAAATTGCTTTTTTTCATTATCGTTATAAATAAATTCTACTTAGTGATTCTTAATTTACAAATATTCAGACAAAATATATGTAAATAACATGTAACAATATTTCTGCATTTGGTGTATTTAAGTAGTGTGAAAAAATGCTTCGCTTTTCTTTTCTTTCATTAACGGAGCAGCGGTTCAGAAAAGGTTTTGAGTCTCTGATTTTCAACATGCATTAGAGTAGTAGTTGTGATCCAGATGCTGGAGTAAAACTTAAAACTAAAATATTTTGAATCATAGTACTAAAATAACTGCCACAGTCATTCGTGGAAACTTTAATGGATAATTCATCCATTTTTCTATCTTTCCCACTCATATTTAATAATGCTAACGCATCTATGGGCTGAAAATTTAAAAGAAAACTCCCAATGTATTTCTAGTTATCAAAATCAAGAGATAATAATTATAAAAATCGCTTTAAATGACTGATTAACCTGGAATAAATTTATCAAACAAGCCAGTTATATGATATAATATGAATTGTTTTAATAAAAGCAGAGTAGCTTTGAAACCTAAAATATTAACGTGTTTTGACAGTTCCCAATTTTATTTCAAAGCTAACGATGTCTACATTTATGATAATTATCATAAAATAACGAAAGGGACAAGAGATTTCTCCAATTTCAAATCAGAATTGAAGGGGTTTTTTTCAAAACAGTCACTCCAGAACCATTGAGCAATACAATAAGCTGTGAAAAGTAGTACAATATCATTTTGGAGATAAAAAGGTATGATGAACAAAAACGTTTAAATTAATGGCATGAACCAATTAAAGCTTCGAAACGAACGTAACTCGAAAAGTTTCAGAAGCCTAAAATCCACAATTCTATATTTACCTAAGTTCAACCTTGAAATTAATTTCTTAGTATTATTAACAAAATTAACTTTATAAGTACTTTGATAGATTGCTGTTCTTGGCAACAATTGAAAACCTTGTCTCATCCATCAAAGATTGAACAAGTACAACAGCAGCTAATAAAATACTGTTAACTTTGCAAGTCGCATGCAGTTTTGAACCTTCAGTAAATTCCTTTGAGAGTCAAACATACTAAAATACATGAGGGGGAGCAAAGTTAATCCACGTGCTTTGATGTTGCTCCAAATGACTGTACATTAAGTAGATGGCGCACATCTGTCGTAAAATACATTACAGTCCACTTGCTTGAACACCACACCGTCTGGAAACTTCAGCGCAGATTCACTCGCAAGTGTCCAAGCTTCTTCGAACGAAAGTGTTCTATTTCCTAGCTATATCTAAATTGACATTTGTACTCTCTAGGGGATATTATTCCCCCCCCCCCCACCAAGTACCTGAAGACACTAAGAAATCGAGAAGACTAAAGAAATATTGAAGCCCCTCTCGTCCCATTTAAAGCATTTAATACTGAGAGAATCCCAAAACATTCCATGAACTCTGTAAGATTGTGAAAGTAGTTTGAGTAAAATGAACCATAATGTTTCAATAAAAGCTTTGCTTCCTTGAATATTGACTTGACATCATGATAATTCGACTAAAGGACTATAAAATTAAATATATTGGGAAATAAACGTCTTCATAAATCTATATCTTGCAAAAACGTGTGAACACCCTCTGTATCTCAAAAAGAATGTAGTGGTACAAAGCTAGCCCGCTTGGTACAGAAATACCTTAAATGGCTCTACATTAAGTGGATTGAACACATCCTTTGAAAAGCACGCATTACGATCCACATGCTTGAAGACCACATTGTCCGTAAACTTCTGCCCGACTTCACTCGCAAAAACAAGAATCCACAGAAGTATTCTCTTTCCGAGCTATATCCCAATTAACATACGTACTCCCCGGGGGATGTTACTCCCCCAAAGTGGCAGAAGACACTAAGAAATGGAGAGTACCGGAGAAATATTGAAGCCAATCTCGCCCCATTTAATACCCTTCATACGGAGCCGGGCAACGGCCAGCAGTAGGATTAACCCAAGACATAAAACAGGAAGAAGGCCATTCCCCCAATGGCCAAGGAGATCAACAGTTACGGATCGTAAAAAATAACGGGGCTTCTTCCGTTTTACTATTTTTATTTTCTTCTTCTTCCTTAGCGCAACAATTTCTTTTTTAACCTATAAACCAAAGATGGTAGTATTATTTATTATATTTGCTTATTAGATATTGCAGATTGTCATGTATTTGGTTTTGTTTTCGGTGCGTTTATAATTTTGATTTCAGAATTTGTAGTTTTGATTTTCGAAATTTATATTCTGTTATTAGTGCACTTCTTTTTTCGATTTTGCAAGTCCTAAAAAGAATGAGTTATCAAATAAATTAATTTCCGTAACTAATCAACATCGTAATTAATTACAAAAAAACAATTTGCTAAAGAAAAAGATAACAGTAATACATAATATAATTAATATAATGATCATAATTGTAACTGTGTGATCAGAATTGTTCCCACTGTGGTTTTTTTTTTTTTTTTAATTTTTTTTTATTTTATACTGTTTTATTTCTACTCGTACGTTTTATTTCGATTTTGTAAATCTTAAAAATAGTCAGATTTCAAGTTTATCCTATACTGAAATTAATTAAAATTGAAATAGCTTAAGCAAAGGAATAAAACGTATAAAATACGAATATAATAACAATAGAAATAGTAAATATATGATTAAAATTGTACAGAGGGTGATTTAAATGCTGTTGTTTTTATTTATTTATTTATTTATTTTTGGGTTTGTAAATGATAAAAACAGACATCTATCTAATTAGTCAACTTTTAAAATTATACTTTATTGACATTTCTCCAAAGAAGTGAACCGTCAAAGAATGCTTAAAAATTGTAAATCATGCATAAATACATGATTTTAATTACGAATATTGGGTTTTATATAATTTGTGTCATATATAAATAGTGAGAGTAATAAATGTGCAATCAAAATCAATTACCGAAACTGTCAATGCTGCAGTGACAATCTTTGCTATCAAAACACCTTAATATATATGCTTGAAATTTAATACGGGACATTAATTTTTTAACTGATTTCTATTTTAAGAAATTTAGTTCTGGAGACGGTAAACATCAAATTTATTATACTTAATGTAATTGTGTTTGACAATGCGAACATTTATTAATCTAGAATCAGCTTCTTCAAAAAAAGAACAATGGTTTCATTTATGGTCTTAGAATTTTGCAATTTAAATGTCTGGATAGCAATTATTTTAATTAAGTCAATTTCCAGAAGTTTTTTTTTTTTTTTTTCAGAATCATTAATTGGTAGATTAAATTTAAATCGTATTGAATTATATTGTATGGATGACAATTTTATGAATGCTTTAACCTTATACGTATCAACGCAACAGTAAAATAATTAACTCTTAGTTAAGGCTGTGCAACAGACTAGAATATCTTGTCGATTTTGTCACTACACTAGGATTGTTGAAGCACATGCTACACCACTAACGTATTTCGCTTTTAATCTCTTAATATTTTAAAATTGAGCGGTTTGTATTCAATACAAATTTCTTAAACTATCTTTGAGAAACCGACGAAGTAAGCACTAGCGGTACGCGCACGGCTTTGCCCGTAGTAAAATTATTAAACTGCGCGTAGTATCATTACAAATAATGGATGATGAATTTCTCGCCAATATGCTATGTTAATTTGATCGCCTATGTTATGGCAATTTGCTCGGTAAAATGGGGTAAAAATTAGAATAGAAAAAGAACAAACTTGATTTTTCGAAAAATCGCTTCAAGGTGCTCACCCATATGCTACGAATTAATTTTTGTGCCGAATTTCATAAATATCGGATCAATGGTCTAGGTGCTATGCGAGTAACAGACATCCATAGATTCAGATATCCAGAGATCCATACATACAGACTTTTAGCTTTATTATTGGTAAAGAAGATAAAGATAAAAAAAGACACATAGTTTAAGCTCTAGCTAATGTACACTAAGTTCCCTTTAAGTTATATTGATGAGTGCTTCTTTTTTTTTCCTTTGATTATTTGAAAAGGATCCCTGAAAATTTAGCGTCGAAATATAATACACATTAAACAAAACGGTGTCAGGTGAAATGATGTAAAAAAAATAGTAAATATGTAAATTTATATAAAATAAAAAAGTAAATAATTGACAATCAATGTGTAATAGTCAGCATAAGTAGACTAAAAAAGTTATTTACTTATGATTTACTTAGGACATTCAATACGAGCTTAATAAAATCCTATCAGAAAGTTTCATACCACTTATAGGACATTTTTGTATTGTTGCTTAAACCATAAAGGCCAGCAGTCAAACTGTTATACATAGTCTAATTTTGATAAATTGACTTCCAATCGGCAGAGGCATAAACGATTTCATTAGCTTTAAAATGAGGGGTGAGAAAAACCGGTTTGGGCTAACGATAATGATTATTGGTGTTGTGTTATTCTCCTTTTTTCAACCCAAGTATTAAGGAGCTTGTTCAAGGAGGTTTTTCCATAGCTGTCTTTTTTGTAAAGCCCCTCTTGCTCTTAAATGTCAATCACATGCGTAAAATTCCTTAATTTCAGCCTTCTCAATCATGTTTTTGCTCTGGTACTCATCTTTTCATTCGTATTTTGTGCTAGCTTTCGTTTACTGTTTTTTCCTATTTGTATATTTTTCCAAAATGCATACTGTTTATTTTCCAAACAGTGTGCAGTCGGAATTAATGAGGTCCTGATTAACATATATATTACTATCAATATCGTATTTATTTGTTTTGTCATACTAATAATATTCTAGTACTGTTCTATTTTTTAATAATATCTTATTTTTATTTTTAGGTAAGTCTGAAATTTGAACTTCGAACTACTATTTCCAGTCTTACAAGTAAGACACGCGCTTTTGTTACTTAACGCAATAGCATTTGTTACTGTAATGTATGCTTATAATTGTGGTAACCCTATTGGATCACAGTAAAGAGAAATCTCTTAAACCGTGTAATATTATGTATGCAAGCTCAGAGGTGTATACAGGGAACAGGAAACAAAAGCTGATGATTTTCTTTCAACCTTTCTGAAAAAAAAAAAAACACTTTAAACAGTTTGTATAGTATGAAAAATGTAATTCCTTACTCGGTTTGAGTCCATTTGTAGAACTCAAAATATAAGTGAAAATTTAAGCACAGTGCAAAAAAAAATCTGAACACTAAAGAGCATAAAACAGAAATGCTGATTTTAAAACATTAATCAGGAAGTGCATATGCATTATATTGCATAAAATGAAGTAGTTATTCAATGCGTAAATACAAAAACATATTTTGCATAGTATATTCTTGCAGAAAATGTTCTAGAGAGGTCAATTATCTTAAGAGAATTCAGTTTTTGAATATTTTCACAAATTTTGTTCAAGAGTACTTCTTTTTTCTTTTTCAATATTTGAACTATCTTCAATGTTTTCAAAATCGTCAACATTTCACTTATACATGTTTATACATTGAGAAGCAATAAATCATCTTCAATATTAATGAAATAAATTTTTCTTTTAAACTCAAGAATATCATTATACATTTTCCCAATTCAATAGTATTTTTCATTTGCGCCGAGATTTTTTTTTTCCTTCAAGTTTTCCGCCAGGAAAAAATTTTCGTTCAGTGCGGAATAAATATCTTAAAGATTCATATACTTTTGCTAGATATTTATTCAACACTAAACGAGCATTTGTTTTTGAAAGCCGGGATGATTGATATCCCATATATTTCTTATTAATTTTCATTGCATTAAACAAACAAATATTTTTTTAAAGAAAAATGCCCACGACAAAACGTATTAATCATAAATTCTTCTTTTTTTCTACTTTGCCATCCAATTTTGCATTTAAAAAAAAATATTTATTTCATGCTTTTATTTATAGTAGTTCACTGTAACAAGAAAATTGAAAGTAGCCATCTCAGGCTGAAATAAGAAACCATGAAGAGTTTGTTTTCGATACAGTTCTAATTAATTTATGTATCTATTAATTAATTTATTATTCTTTTGAATTAATATCTGTAACAGCAAATTTTTCTCCTTTGGCACTTTACCCTCAATTGTTTGAGCATTAACAATAGGCATTTGGAATGCGGTGGTTTCCTTCAGTCACAAGTACTTCTTTTAGTCATTGAAATGGATAGAATGAGCAAAAAAATAAATAACATGGACTCAGAAAATACTTTTATTTTCCCAACAGTTTTTTTTTTTTTTTTTTTGATTGATTTTTTTAAAATGTCCGATTCTTTAAACAAGGCGTGGTCTTTATGACATCACAAATGATGCACTATGGCGCATCTTTCTACCACATTTCCACGTTATGATAATCAAGAAGCGAATTACAATTGCGCTCTACGCTTGCTATCAACCATATCGTTGCCAATACACGTGAGTAAAGATGCGAATCAAATACTTTGGATCATGAGTGGCAACACCGAATGGCATTTCATTATTTGTGATGTCATCCGCAGATACGTTAAGAGTGAGCATTTTTATGGCTGTCTGCTAATAAGCTGGTCTGTGGTGTATATGAGCAAAAGAGTATATTCCTTGAAAGTGTGAATACGAGGAGACGAAAAATAGTATGGACTTAATGATTGACTTAGTTTCCACTGTTTCAATCATTAATGATATTAATGATTGAAGCAGTGGAAATAACCATGATAAGTTTTGAAATGTAAAAATGGTACATAACATGCAAAATGTAAAACTAGTGCGATTGCAAATCCCCTTAAATGTGCAACCGTAAAATGGTTCGCGTTTCCACCGCCGATATTGTTGGTTCGAGAGTGACTTTGAAACTGATGAGGAACCTATAATGTTAAGAATGGATATCTTTATGGCAGTTTGCCAATAAGCTGGTCAATTGTGTATATGTGCATTAGATAAAAATATAGTCCTTGAAAGTGCGAACACGAGGAGAAAATAGCATCGAAGAAACATTAATAATTGAAACAGTACAAATAATGATGTTTCCTTAAATGTGCAACCGTAAAATGGCTCTCGTTTCCACCGCCGATGTTGTTGGTTCGAGACTGACTACAGAACTGATGTTGAATAACCTATTAAGAATGGATATATTTATGGCAGTCTGCAATTAAGCTTGTCTATGGTGTGGTGTATGTATGCAAGAGAGAAAAAATATATTTTTTGCAGGTGTGAACACGAGGAAACAAAAAATAGTATGGACGAAACATTAATGATTGAAACAGTGGAAATAATGATGATAGGATTTAAATTGTAAAAATAGTACATGCGATGTAGAATGCAAAACTAGTACGATCGCAAATTCCCTTAAATGTGCAACCGTAAAATGGGCTCGCAATGCCACCATTGATATTTTTAGTTTCGAGATTGCTTATGAAACTGACGCTAAGTAACGTATTATGCTAAGAAGGGTGAAAAGGGTGGACCGGGGAACGTTTACGCATCGGGCACGTTTACGCACAGCCCTTTTTTTCAAAACGAATTATAATTGGAGAGCCAACAGTCATAACAGATTGATACTGCTCCCTAGCAAATATTCTCACAAGTGTTTGATCATTGCTCGAGCTTCGGTCCAGCATGCAGAAAGAATATTCTTTCTCTACCAAGCTGAGTAAATTTTGTGTTGAACGTTTTTACGCTTACTGTGAATAAATAATACCTAGTTAAGGAAATAAATAATAAAAATTATCAGAATTTTACCTTTTTTTGAGAATTGTATTAGTATGAACTGAAATGTTATTAATTGTTTTTTTCATGTTAAAAATAAATCCAAACTTGCCGACGGGGCACGTTTACGCATTTTCATCGGGGCACGTTTACGCACGTTCTTACTACGTCTTACTTAAACGTGCCCCTGACTCTATTTTCACTCTAAACTGTCTCAAACATTGTAGTATTTTCTGGCTATTTGGTTTTGAAAATTACCATTTAATTTTTAATTAAGTTACACATTCATATCTTATAGCTTTCTAGCATATAGTGCTGTCTTCACCCCTTCAGCCCCTTCAGCTCTAACTTTATATACTATTCAGTCAGTAATAAATTTGCTTTATTTAAACGATGATAAGACATTATGCTCAAAACACTAATAGAACCACGTTAGGTGTCAAAATAACTATCCAAAACGTGCCCCGTGTTCGGGGCAAATTTAAGCAACTGACTTGGACTCAAAAATATATTTTTTTTAACTGTTAAAAACACAAAATGAGCAACAACTGAATATATCAATTTTGACTACATTAACTATTTCATAAATCCATAATGTTTAAAGTTTTCTAAGTTAAAACATAAAAATTAGAAATTTCATTGAAAAAAATCCGCGTAAACGTGCCCCGGTCTACCCTACTTTTATGGCAATCTGCTAATGAATTGGTCTATGGTGTATATGCTCAAGAGAAAAAAATGTAAACTGGTAAAGTATAAACATAAGAACAAACATTAATGACTGTTGCATTAAAAATAATAAAGATGAAATTTAAAATAAAAAAATGCACCTGTACAGAAAATGAAATTTTTGAACTTAAACTCATCAAAGCTTGGGAATAAGAAGAATTTATGAAAGAATGAATTGTCTTCGTAGATTGCAGTAGGTATTCAAATGGTGAGGAATGAGTCTGCAGCCCCATTATAAAAAAAGATAAAAATGTGCAATGTAATTAGCGCATGACAGCAAATAAATTTAATTACATGCATACTTTTTAAGAGTTTGTTTCAATTTTGTTTTTAATATAGATTTGTGGTCAATATTCATTTCTTTGAACACTACTAAAGAAACGTTTTTATCCTCTCACTCTTACTTATTTATGAATTTACTATTTTCTAATCATTTGTTTTGGCCCTGATTTACACCCATCTGTTTCACGCAGTGGAGAAGCAAAACAGTTGTAATGAGATTTTTGTAGTTCTGTTCTCAGTTTTAACGCCTTCATTTTCGTACTTCCTATACTTTTCTCAGTAACAACAAAACTAGTAGAAGCTTAGTGTCTTCAAGAATTGTTTTAGGTCGTGTTAGAATAGAATCTGTTAACTCTGTATAATAGAATCTGTTGTTCGAATCTGTTAACTACGGCTCACTGGGCACAAACCAACAGCGTTGTAATAGTCACCGGTTAGCCAATCGTATATGGAAACGTTCTTACACTTGCACTAACCAGTAACGTCATGAAACTTCTTGAAATCAACAGTCTGGGTTACCCGGTAATTCTACTCGAACACGACTTTAAATTGCTTTTTATTTTTATTCAAAACAAGTATTTGAAAATTATATGGTTCTAAGCACAGTAAAAATTATCCCAAGTCAAAGTGCACAAACAAGTATGTATGTAACGTTTTCGCAAATATACTTAAAAAAATCCTATAACATTCTTTAATTCAATTACCTATGTTGTTTCCAACAATCCCGCATAGCAATACTTTTGAAATATTGTCTGTGATTCGTTTTTAAATCACGTCACAACCAATGTTTCAAGTAAAATTCTGCACTTCCTACGTAATGATGCACGAAGTTTCCATGAACGTTGCGTACACGTATAAAATTACACGTTACAAGGAAACCCTTGTATTTATTGAAATCCTTGTAACTCCGTAAAACGTGCCGGCAATTTTCATTGCAGACTTAAGAAGCAACACGTTGTTAGAGTAGCAGAATTGGTCCGTCGTCGCCCAGCATTTTCATTTTAATGAGCACTGACTTGAATTATTTTTAAATTTTCATATTTTCTCTTAAAATGCATACACTTTTTCAACGTGTTTCTGCATTTGCGTTTACGAAAGTTAAAGCTTTGTTTCTTATTGAGATATTTTGCTCTAATTAGGACTGAATTCAACAATTTCCCTATTGCGTAAAATATGTTTTGAAATACACTCACACACATACACACGCACAAATACATACGTTCTTTGCACACACACAACACACACGCACTCACAGCACATACGTTCTCTGCACACACACACAACACACACGCACTTACAGCACATACGTTCTCTGCACACACAACACACACGCACTCACAGCCCATACGTTCTCGGCACACACACAACACACAAGCATTCACAGCACATACGTTCTCTGCGCACACACACAACACACGCACTCACATCACATACGTTTTCTGCACACACACACAACACACACGCACTCACAGCACATACGTTCTCTGCACACACACACAACACACACGCACTCACAGCACATACGTTCTCTGCACACACACAACATACACGCACTCACAGCACATACGTTCTCTGCACACACACACACAACACACACGCACTCACAGCTCATACGTACACACACGCACGAACACACATACGCACACACACAGACTCCCACACACGCGAAAACACATACGTCTACAGGCACACAACTGTGACAATGTCATCCCAGGGTCCCCCGCATTTACGAATTTAAGGTTTACCAGTTTAACACAGACACGAATGCATAAATACCTGCATTCACGCATTAAAAACGCACTAAATATTTATAGTGTCGCTACGGTTAGAGAAAGTAAGAAAACATTCAATTAAAAAACAAAATATAAAACAAAACGTCTCTTTTAGACACGGAATTGAGTTCGTAAATAATATATTTAGTTTGTAATGGTTGTCATAATGGGGTCGTTTCCAAAATTTTAAAAGTATTTTTTTCTGAAAGAGCATGCTTAAAAACATAGGATCTGACCATTTTTTAATAAATTTGTTTATGTTTCATATTTTTAAAAATTTACTCAAATCGGTGCTCTTTTATCGTTAAAATGATAGGTTATTCAGCACCAGGTTTATAGCCAATCTCAAATCAACAATATTAACGGTGGAAATGCGAACCATTTTACAGTTGCACATTTAGGGGGATTTGCAATCGCACTAGTTTTACATTTTGCATGTTATGTACCATTTTTACATTTCAAAACATATCATGGTTATTTCCACTGCTTCAATCCTTAATGTCATTAATGATTGAAACAGTGGAAGCTAAGTCAATCATTAAGTCCAGACTATTTTTCGCCTCCTTGTATTCACACTTTCAAGGAATATACTATTTTGCTCATATGCACCACAGACCAGCTTATTAGCAGACAGCCATAAAAATACTCACTCTTCTTAAAATGATAGGTTATTCAGCACCAGCTTTATAGCCAATCTCAAATCAACAATATCAGCGTTGGAAATGCGAACCATTTTACGGTTGCACATTTAAGGGGATTTGCAATCGCATTAGTTTTACATTTTGCATCTTATGTACCATTTTTGCATTTCAAAACATATCATGGTTATTTCCACTGCTTCAATCCTTAATGTCATTAATGATGAAACAGTGGAAACTAAGTCAATCATTAAGTCCATACCATTTTTCGTCTCCTTGTATTCACACTTTCAAGGAATATACTCTTTTGCTCATATACACCACAGACCAGCTTCTTAGCAAACCAGCCATAAAAATACTCACTCTTCTTAAAATGATAGGTTATTCAGCACCGGCTTCATAGCCAATCTCAAATCAACAATATCAGCGGTGGAAATGCGAACCATTTTACGGCTGCACGTTTAAGGAGGAATTTGGTGATCGCCTTTCCATTCGGAGAGCCTCATGAATATGTAAGCGCGTCTCAGAGAACGGGAGACGCTTTAATTCTTGAAAACACCAATCAAACTAATTCCGCTTTCCTACCTTTTAATGAGGATGATAGTCGCAACATAATCCGATCTCTCTTTGCGGCCGGACGGACTAAACAGAATCCGATATGGCGGGACTTTAGTGCGGAGGATTTGGATTGGAAGGATGCAACCAGGTCAGCAGGAGTAGTGGGAGGGGGATTACAACCCCTTGGGAGTGTCGGTTTTCCTTCGTTTCCATCGGGCTTAGATGTTGTCAGAGCGACATGTTTGTGCACGTTAGGGTTTTTGAGCAAATAGAGGAGATTGGAGGTTTTCTGGGAAGAGGAGAGAAAATCTTACGCTGTGTTTTTGCTTCTTTATATCAAGACTGCGTGTCGAAGTCGGATTGGTTTTGGGGCGAAGGAGTCGACGGCTTTAAATTCCAAGACTCGGAGTCGGTCATTTTGTCCAAAACTCTGTCACGGCTGCCAAGTCAGATTCGGAGTCGGATTAATATTGGGATAGAGGAGTAGGAGTCGATCATTTTCTTTCGACTCTTCTGCCGTGTCTGTCGTTTTCAAGGCTGTCGTTTGTGTCAGCTTGCCGTAAGACATGCTTGTATATGACTAAATGTTTGAAGTTAACACTCTGAGGAACCAAAACTTTGCGGTAGAATCTGAAAGTTTGTGCCGTACATTTTTTAGAAAGTACCTTTTTTTTCTACTAATAATAAGATTCTGATAGCCTGATGATATAAGGAAAAGATGAGTTGAATCAACTAAAAAGTTGATGTATTGAACAACTAAAAAGTTGATGTGTTGAATCAACTAAAAAGTTGATTTAACACATCGGGTTGAGAATGGTAGTGACACATGTATCTGGCGTGCTTGATGAATTGACTGCAGTATAAAGGATGTCAGGCGATTCCTTCACTTTTCTACCAGATTACTTCTTGATAACTGCCCGTTCGAAAGTTGATTCAACTCAGTAGCCTCGTGTGTAGTAGGCCTAAAACTATACTTGCATTACAAAGGGAGGAAATTTTTCGTGATTACCTCCTTCGTTTGGAAAAAAAATATTCTTCGTCAAGAATATTTTCTAGAAAGCTACGCTCATTCACTTGGTAAATTCTTAATTCTTCAATTACCATTTCGGCCGAGTAGCATTCAACCGTATTCATCCTTACTACAGAACGGTTGCCACTAGATTACTTTTTTTAAAGGTTTGTAATGTACATTTTTCCTGATTGATTTAAGCTTTATTTTTCTTTTTCTTTTATGTGCACTCCCCTCTTTTCTCCCTCACTCCGCTTGCTCGTAGCCCCAAGCACCATTTCAATAATGTCTTTGATGACATAAACCTGATCGCGGTGCGTGACTTACATCATTTCGTAAATAACTTTCATCATCAGTACTCAAAAACAAAGCAAAATTGCACAAATAGAAATAAAAGTTGCATGTTTTGAAAGATTTATTCAATTTTTACCGGTATTTGTGTAGTTTAAATCTGTTGTTCTGGATATTCAGCTAGACGGACAGGTAAATGTTTTATTTTGAATTTGTTCACGAGAGGATCTTTCTTTACTTTCGCAATAAACACCGATAAAATACTTCAAATTCTGAATACACAATACAGTTCTTAAATGCAATAAAAACTGCGGTGAACTTAAAAATATTGAATACAAAAAATTACGTTCACTGACAAAAACTATGTATGTTAAAATCTATAGAAACATCATTTCTCGCAACAAGGTTTGTAAATGGTACAAAGACAGCATTACCAGTTTGTTGAGAATCGGGTAATGTGAGCAATAAATTGAGCTTGCAGTGGAAGGAGATAGAAGGAGATATATTAACGAAGTAATTTGAGATTTCTGTGTAGTTACTACGTAAACTTAAAAAAGGTGTTCCGATCTTTACATTTTACCCTTAAAATGAATTGAATTATTTTTGTGAAGTGGAAGTTTTTGTTTTTGTGCCCTTCTTTTTAAATTGATGAATTATGTTTCATTAGATTTTTAAGAATTTTTTTTTTTAGAATAATAATAAAAGTTTATTTATAGGAATTTTTACTCTCATTTTCCTTCCGTAAAATTACAAAAAGAAAAAAAAACACAACTCCACGAACAGAAATTTTTCGAAATATAGGCATTTATTAACCTTCTTGCGTAAAACTGATACATTTCAACTTATTGAAGAAAATATCTCTTGTATGGTTTATCTATGCATCAGAAAGCTTTATTGTTTTATTTTATTTTATTTTTTGACGAAATTTCAACTATATAAAATTAATGCTTCATTGAAATATTTAATATTTAAAAGCCACAGGATGTTTTCATTATTTATGGTAAAAAAGTTAATTTCGATTGGAAACATCAGAATAAAACTTTTAAGAAGAAAATACTTATTTCGTATGTTTACTCTATAACGTTTGTTTTACCCTGTTAATTTTGCACAAAGATACTACTTATTTTCCTTTCAGGAACATGAACATGATAAAACAACGTTATACCGTTCAACCACGCGAAATAAGTTACATTTTAGCTTAAACTATTCCCAAGTATCCTTGAAGCTCATATTTTCTTGCAATGTTAAAGGTTTTTTACAGCAGAACCTCGTTCATCGGGATGTTAGGTTTATCCTTATCAACTTCGTAGAATTTTCAAAAAGTTTTATATTCGCATGAAAAATAATTTTTAATTATGATAGCTGAACTATTAAGTACGCCAAACATCCGCTATTTATTTTTATTAAATGATCAGATCCTGTATACATCGTACAATAAATTATAGCAATCTGACATACGTCCTGGCGTACTTGAAGTGTCAGTTCGACACCACTGAAACGGAAATGCAGTAAACTCTCGATTATCAGGGGTACAGAAGGCACGATAATCGCGGATAAGCGGAAACCCTGGATAATCTGAATAATAGCTACAAATCGATACTTAGTGTTAACAGTAGCTAAAAAAATGTTAATAACACTCTCACGTACATATAAATTATAACTAAAAACATTGCTACATTGTATGTACTAACATTGAATAAATATATATATATATATATATATATATATATATATATATATATATATATATATATATATATATATATATATATATATAAAATCTAAAAGCGAACGATAACCCAATAATAAGTTCAAAAAAAAAATTGAAAACACCGGCGGATTATCCGAATCGCGGATAGTCCGATCGCTGATAATTAGAAGTTTACTGTATGAATGATAAAGTGTTTGTGTGTAACAACCCTGAGCTACTTTGTTACAAACCATTGTTTTTCGCTGCAATAAAATACACTTGTGCTTATTTTAAAATTTGATTTGTCTTTTAACATTACTACCCGGCTTTTCGTTTATCCGGTTTGCTTTTGGTCTCAGTTACTCCGGATAAACGAGGTTGTGCAGTATTTTGAGTGCTTGAGTCTAACCCTTGTTTTCTGCATAGGGTAGACCGGGGCACGTTTACGCGGATTTTTTTTTTTTTTTTTTTCAATAAATTTTCTAATTTTTATGTTTTAACTTAGGAAATTTTAACCATTGCGGTTTTAAGAAACAGTTAATGGAATCAAAATTGATAAATTCAGTTGTTGCTCAGCTTGTGTTTTTATCTGTTAAAAAAAAAAATTGAGTCCAAGTCGGTTGCGTAAACTTGCCTCGGACACGGGGCACGTTTAGGCATATTTATTTTGACACCAAACGTGGTTCTGTTTATGTTTTGAACATAATGTCTTACCATCGCTAAAATAAAGCAAATTTATTTCAGACTGACTAGTGTATAAAGCTGAAGCTGAAGGGGCATGACGAAAGCACTATATGATTGTAAGCTATAAGACACGATGTGCAACTTAATTAAAAATTAAATGGTAATTTTCAAAACTAAATAGGCGGAAAATACTAAAAATTGTTTGAGACAGTTTGGAGCGAAAAAAAGTGTCAGGGGCACGTTTAAGTATGACACAGTAAGAAGGATCATAAAAGTGCTCCGACGTTCATTGCGTAAACTTGCCCCGTCACCAAGTTTGGATTTATTTTTAATGTGCAAAACAATTTAATAACATTTCACTTCTTACAAATACAATTCTCAAAAAGGATAAAATTCTGCTAATTTATATATATATATATATATATATATATATATATATATATATATATATATATATATATATTACTAAGTATTATTTATTCACAATAAGCTTCAAAACATTCAACACAAAATTTGCTAAACTTGATGAAAAACAGATTATTCTTTCTGCATGCTGGATCGAAGCTCGACTGATGCTCGCAAACTTGTTAGAATATTAGCTAGGGAGTAGCATCAATCTGTTATGGCTGTTGGCTCTCCAGTTATAATTCGTTTTGAAAAAATGGCACTGCGTAAACGTGCCTCATGTGTAAACGTGCCCCGATCCACCCTACTCGTAAACAAGATATTTTTAACTCCTTTACCAGCGTATTTCACACACTGGAAATCGTAAATACGCCTCAAAAATTTGTATAAGTGTATTTCACGCTTTTTATTTGAAATAAAGGTTTAGCAACCTGTAAATTGTGGGGTGAAGCAATTATGAAATTTTAAATATTTCAATGTTTTGTTAGTTTTTAAATACAAAATGGTAAACATTCTAAACCTTGAAAATCTTAATACTATTGATGCTCTATACTACATTTTGTACCCTTCCCCTGACACCTTCCATTTCCTTCTTAAAACTTTGGCAACTTTTTAATGGAATTAAATCTTCAATTTTTTTCTTGTAATTTACTTTTTTAAAATTAATTTCACTAAAAGTAGTATTTTCAAGCTTTGAAAAAAAATTCTAACTATCTCTGTTCATAAAAATATCAATTCAAATTAAATATTTTTAGATTTCTAAAATTTAAAACTCATTCTTTAACTAAAACTTCATGAGTAAAAGAATCACTTTTCTTGGTTTTGCTAATCGTGTAAATAAAAAATCTAATCTCAAGCTGCATTTTACTAATAAAACGATTTAAGTAATTGAATTAAAGCCAAGAATCCAATCTTCTAATGCTTAGTAGCTTAGACCTCGTCAGAGAAACATGGTGGGTGGAAAGGCTGGTTCAGCGTTTCGAGTTGCTTTTAGGCCTTCCGGTGTCCAGTAGCACATCCCTGGGGTCGTCTGTCACCATCAACGTCTCCATGGCAACCTAAACTCCCAACTGTCGTCAGCACGATTAGCAAGACGACATGGTGTGCGTCTATAAGGAATACTTTCTTCGACGAGCTCATATTTATAGCTAAAAATATATGAGTTGGTTTGGCCAGCCCAGTAATCTTCGCCCAAGTTGCCCATTTTTCTTCTCAGTAAATAGAAGAAATATCCAGTTTCAGTTGCAGAGTAACATTTTATCCGCTTTTGCCAGAAAATATGTGAAATATATTTTCCTATAAAGTTATATTTTACTTCTGTTTACGAATTCATCAAGAAGCAAGGCAACTCTAAAAAAAAAAAAGTTTGAAATTCACCCTTTATTAAGTAAAGAGTGATTTTTCCCCCCTAATGGAACATTTTATTTGATTTTTGAATTTGCGTTTTCCATTAATACATTTTCATCTTCGTCTTGATTATAAAATTTTAAAAGGAATGTTACATAAATAAGAAATCGTTATATGAAGCAAATAAACGCATTGCTTGGAAACCTCTTCTACTACATTTTTGTTTAATAAATATTTTATATAAAAGCAATGAAGACAATGAATAATCTCATATGGATATTTTTTTTGCTATATATTTAGCTGTATTGATAAACGATTTAACGTATAGGTTTTCCTGTTTTATTATGATTTCATTTACTTATTATGTATTTATTTACTTAGTTTTCGATTCAACTTTCGAAGAAGTAATCTCGAAAACGTCGAAACATTTGTAAATACTACCTCTAACAATATTTTGTCCTATAAATATTTTGTTTTATAAAAAAAATGTATAGTTGCATACCCTTAACAAATAAAAGGCAGTTAAATTAAGTTTCGGTGTTTATAACAATACATTAACCCAACACTTAATTAAGGCTCTATAGTGTAAAAAGTGCTGAAATGTCAGGAAACATGAAATTTATGTCTCTGTACCAAATTTCGTGTGTCCAGTTCTTGTTGTTTTCGCGGGAAGTGTGTCGTATAAACAAACAAATATCTTATTTATTATATCAATGGATAGATTCAACAAGATGACAATTTTAATTTGTAATAAATTTAATTCGTCAATGATATAGCTAATCATCTAGCTAATTGACTAATCATTTGAGTTTAAACTCTACAATAATAGGAGTTAAAATTTATAAAATTATTATTATTTTTTTTTTGTTTATTGACTAAATAGCGTCGCTAGCCAGATTTGCTTTGCTGTGAGATGGTAAGGGGCAGTATCTGCAGAAATTAGTTTTTGAGATATTTGAAGAAATGAATTTTGAACTCCATGCTAACGATAGAAAAATGTTGAAATTTGTCAGTTTTTAGTTATTTCTTATTTATTTACTTATATATTTATTTATTTGTGTGAGTGTGTGTTTATTTTCAGCGGAAATCAAATAAGCAAGCTTGTACAATTAAGCTAAATTACAACAGATGACAAAAATGCATGAAGTAAAAAATGGAAAATTTGCAGGTACTGCCCTTTACATTCCCACGTCAGTGTTAAACCTTAGTACGTTTCAAAATGAGAAATAGATGCTTCTCATGTAACTCAAAAAACTGAACTTGTGATATTTAAATGTAATTATAATAAAAGCAAGTTTAGCAACTTGAATTTGAAAACAAAACTGATGAAAATTTCTTAAAGTATAAGTGCGCGGGTTTTCAGAAAATATTCATTCTGTACATCACTCCATTCATCAGATTTTCATCATTCTTTGTGATCAAACCATCTATTTTATTTTGTGCTGAAGAAAATTTTTACATTTTTTCCTAATTAAACTTTTTAGTATAGCTTTATTAGGAATCATTTGTAATTTGAAAACCTTCAAAAGTTAGCGGAGCAATCATGTATATTATTACATGTTAAACATGTAGGGGGGCAATAGGTTGGCAAGAGATTTGATGAGCTACCTTCAAGTTTTGCCAAATGTTCTCTAAATCTCTCATTAAACATTTGCAGGGGCGGAGCCCTCTAGTTAATTTCAATTAAGTTTGTTTCTTGTGATTACGCGTCATAATTTGACCCTCACATACAGGGAACGCCTGATTCGTACGATATTTAACAAACCATATTTTCAAAAATTAAAATTTAATTAACGGCTTTCAGTTTTAGCGAGGTAGTTATAATAATTTATTTCGCTATTTGTCTGTATAAACGAAGCTGACTAGTGAATTTTTCAATCAAATAAATAGCCATTCTCAAATAGATGCCTTTAATTATAAGCAAATTAAATTGTTCAAACAAAACTAGATTTATTTCGTTTTAAGCAACTCTGGGATAACTCTGATATTGCAGTTTAAAGCTATACTGAAGTCTTAAGATGTTGTAACCTTATACGATTCGAAATTTGAATAATATTTTTGGGGAAATCCATAAAATTATACCACTGTGCGTGTCCTGATTCAAGGCTAATGGCATTTGTCTCAGAAACTCTTAGTAATGAGTCTTTACGTTGTGTGATGTCCAATCATCTTAAGAAATACTAATGTAATAGTGTTGTCCAATCATCCTTAGAAATAGTGCAATAAAGTTGTTGAATCATCCTATAAATACTAATGCGTTGTCCAACGTCCAGTCATCCTCAGAAATAACGCAATAGAGTTGTTGAATCATCCTTAGAAATACTAATGTAATAGTGTTGTCAAATCATAATTAGAAATAGTGCAATAAAATTGTTGAGTCATCCTTATAAATACTAAAGCGTTGTCCAACGTCCAGTCATTCTCAGAAATAATGCAATAGAGTTGCAGAATCATCCTTGGAAATACTTATGTAATAGCGTTGTTCAATCATCCATAGAAATAGTGCAAGGAGATAGTTCATCACTAAGTTCCCGTTATCAAATGTATTTGCTCGAATGCAATCATTTAATGAAATAATGTAAATCATTTCTGTGGGGTTTTCAAGATCTTTGAAACAGTATTTCAAAAGCAGCAAAAAAAATTTCAAAATGTCATAAATTTTACAAATGTTTAAATTTTTTCTGTAATCTGTTAACTTTTTTCGAGGAAACTTGTGCCTGGCATGCTTATACCAAAAAAAGATTCACTGCAAAAATGATCGCGGCGATTTTCAACAACCCACGATTTGATTATCTCCCTTTATGCTCATCAAATATGTAATGCGGATTCTTTCTGCCGGGTTCTCTAATTACACTTCACTCATTCCACAGACATTCCGAAGCCTTCTTCATTATTCCACGGAAGATATCTCTTCCGATCGAGCCCCCAATAACGTTATCGATGTCTTCCCGGAATTATTTTCATTAACGATTGCTGCAGAAGAGAGCCCCAGAGGGTTCCGACTGTGATAGATGCGACGATGGATACGAGTGAAAAGGTGCAAACGCGCGTGAAGATTATATCTCAGATGCAACTGTGAGAGGAGCAGCCATCTATCAAGGAAAATGGACGAAACCTGTTGATTGCTTTCTCTCCGTGATGGAACCCAAATTCTCTCCCATCGATATATCAAAGGGGTAAATCCCCAGGGAGACAAACTATGCTCCAAACAGAGCATTTAGATTTATTGGTAGATGAAGGAACTGGGTCTTCCAGGAGCTGGGGGATATTTTTCTTGCCCGGTTGAACCACGGCGCATATTTTTATTTATTTCTCTCCGAGTACATTCAACTTTATTTCTTTCCTCTCCGTATTATTCGGCTGTGATTTATGGATGATCAATTTGAATTCATGCACTGTACTTGTTGTGAGCATGGAATATGACTGTTTCTCTTTGCTTTGTTTGTTTGGGCAATTTCTATCTGAGGAGTTCATTTCTCATGGAGAATGAAGGATGGAGTTTTTAAATTCAATGGGAAGAGGGATGTACCTTTTTTTTTTTCTGTTGTTCGAAACGGAACACTCAATAATTCTCCGCGTTCTATGTCCGGACTGTTTAAATCAAATTGTAAAATCGAAAAATACTTCAATATTTTAGGAGAATGATTAAATTTGAAAAACATTTTGTTTCGTTCAAAAGAACGTTTTACTTTCTAAAGGTCGAGATCAGCGATTCGAATCGAGTTTATAGAATGGAAAATATCTTTATATGTATTTTCATTGACGTATGTTTTGTTTGGTATGCTATTTTGAAGTTACGAAAGTAGTATAAATAATGACATTGAAGTATTTTGAAACATCTTATTGCATTTTAACCTTCTTTCTGGACAAAAGGAATTTTTCTTCATTGATACTTTGTTGGGGACACACAAGTGCTATGGATGTTATCCATTCTTTCATTTATTAATTGCATTTCAGTAATCATTTAAGTTGACTTACACCTTAGTGAGGTGTACTGTCCGTTCTCGAAAGCAAAGACTACCACTCAGGACAGATTCCATTTCAAAAGGGGGTGACAGGTTGAGGATGGGCACTCACCGCTCGCACTTGCAGCCGTTGATCACGTTATTTTGCACCTTTTACTTCCGGGATTCCCTCCCTATTTTGATAAAATCACAGCAGACCTGACGCATGCGCAAATTGGCGCTAAGTCTCGGCTTAGGAAAACGAACAGTATCTAAGCCTTTTTTCACTATTTCCAAAGATGAGTGTCAGTCGTTTCGGACAACAATCTCCCATAACTTCTTTTTAGAAAGTAACGTCTGCAATGCAAAATGCAAGCCTAATGTCATTGCCCTTGAAACAGGACACAGACACCTGTACATTCTTAAGAAATATTTTTTGGATAAATTTAGTACCGCTCGGAAAAAACTCATTTGTGACACAAATTCGAGAAAGAAATTGTTCAAAGCGTTTTGTAAAAAAGGCTGATTGTCCTTTAAAACACTTGTGTAATTTATTGGGTTTTTCTTACTCCCCTGAGGTTGAAGCTGGTCTAATGATTTACATTGCACGCAGCAATATGCATATCTTTATCTAGAACTAAAAGAACTTACTTTCATAAAGGGTGTTTTTTTAGAGATATAGAACTTAAAGTCGAGAACACTGTTTGATCTGTTGGCCATTTTGATAGTTGTCACTTGTTTTGTGTTTAGTTTGATTTGCCATTTCTTCATGAATAGACAACAGGGCGGTGCAACATGCCAAGCGCGTGTCACAATTGATTTATTGAAAGAAACTATCAGTGAACGAATTATTTCGCTAAATGGACCCGTGAATTGGCCTGCTAGATCATGCGATTTAACTAGGCTGGACTATTTTTTGTGGGGCCGTGTGAAGTCTTAGGTCTACACCGATAAACCACAGACGATTGACGCCTTGGACGAGAACATTCGCCACATATCACTCACATACGGCTCCCATTGTGTAAAAAGTGATAGAAAATTAGACTTCCCGATTAGGCGTTCTCCAAGCCAGCCGAAGTGGCCATATACCAGAAATCACATTTAAATAAAAATGGCAAAGAATCATCTTTCGAATAAAGTCAAACTCATGGCGATTTACATCATTTAACGGTGTTTTATTTGAACCTAAAGTTCTATACCTCTAAAAAAACACCCTTTATATACCAATATCGACTTTCTAGTGTCTGATCAATATTCTCAAAATTAGCTAAAATTTTCCGTTAAAGTCCGAAACTCTGCCAATGTTTGAGGAATCGGACTTTTTTCTTAATACAGGAGTCGGAGTCGAATTTCCAAGAGTCGGAGTCAGTCATTGTTTCTCCGTGTATACATTTTTGCCAAAGCTACGAAGTCGGAGTCGGAAGTCGGGTAGTCGGAGTCAAGTGGCCCAAAATTCTCGGAGTCGGAATCAGGAGTAGGTCGTCAAGAGCTATTTCCAATAAAGTTTGTTTGAAGTAAATCCGCCTTTAAGTTCGGAATCTATATTGACTTTCAGTTTCCCCGTAGGCGCTAATGTTAAGAGATTTGAAATGTTCAAAATGGAACGGAAAGTTGTTCAAATCAAAAAGATATTTTCGATATGGGGGCATGTTCTTCATCAAAAGCTTTTTCCTACAAATTTTATTTGAAGCCACTTCGCCTCTAAGTTCAAGATTTATTTTTGCTTTGAATTTCCCCGTAGGCGGTAATGTTTAGTTTTTTTTTTTTTTTTTTTTTTTTTTTTTTGAACTGTTCAAAATTGAACGAAAAATTGATCGTATCAAAAAATGAAATATGGGAAGAAGGCGTCTTTGCCTAGATCTTTCGAACAAAACAAAATTTGTAATTGCTGATAAAAATTTAAATTAATAAAATAACATTTTGACCCAAACATCAATAATTGACCCAAGGGATCTTTTCGCAATTTTTGTGATAAAAATTGCGTACCTTTTGACCTTTTTATTTGTTCATAAGGGGGAATGGCACACACAAATACACACTCTACTTTATTTATATAGATTGGTTGCGTTTATTTATTCATTTATTTAATTCATTTGTTTGTTTTTTTTTGGAGGAGAGGGGGTGGGGGTTGTATCGAAATATGTTTTTTGAAAGAAGTTATGGATCCCTGTAGCAATTTTATAAAACAGTCCTTATTTTAAGAAAGCGTAAATCGTTTTAAGAAATTATTTAAAATTTTTTGTTAAAAAAATTAAATTGATATCCATCTAAAGTAGATAATAGTAGAAAGAAGTTCGAAATATTTCATATTGGGTTATCAAAATGTTTGATGTAGAATAATAATCTGATAATGTGATAATAAAGAAAAATGAAAGCATGAAATGTGCGTAATTTAACATAATTACAGCTCTGATATTTTTGCTACAATTTTCTATGAAGTTTCATTAATCAGTTTAAGGGAAAGCATAAAGTAAATGTAACTTTTTTCTCAGTTTTCTTTCTAATTTTCAATTATACTTCATTTACTTTTCCGTGTCTCGAAAATATCCTGCTCCATCAACATAAAAGGGATTTATCCTTTGAAAGGAAAGTTTTGATTGCATTAGAGTTACTAAATGAATGGATTAACTAAAAGCACTTCAAAGCTCAAATTAGTTTAATGAAAGTATAAAAAAGTAATTAATAAGGTTTCAGCACAAATAGCGTTCGTTAACAATTGCAAAGGTTGAAATGAGTAAAAAAAAATCGGGATTGATTTGGAAGAAAAAAATACATTAAATTGCAGTGTAAAACGAACTTAACAAGAAGGAACAATTACGGATCTAAGATTATGTTGTTTCGTTGTTTCCACATCATAAGTTGTAAAAAAATATCCTGAAATTTTACAGCAAAAAAATATCAGCATAAATGTTGCAAGTACTTTTTACCGTAAAATCAAATTTTCCTACAAAATTTTAAGGTAAAAAAATATTAAAAAGTGCACTACGATCGTTTATTTTCAGGTATAATTTGCTTTAAGTTTTTCTCCGGACAGCAAACACTCCATTTTAGAGCAATATTTACCTTAAATTTGCATTTTGTAAGTAAAAGTCATTATACTCATATTATTGCACTACTTTTTGGTTTTTAAATTTTCTCCATCAAACATTTTGTCATTGTGGACACGATTCGAACTCACAGTTGTATTGCGATGAAACCAGGAAAAAAAAATATTTATTTGACATAGTAAATCATAAAATCAGTTACATTGTTTGCCAAAGGTATTTTTGTGGGAGTGAGGAGGAGTAGACCATAACTTTCTGAATACTTCATTAAACTTTAAAAGTAAGACATCATTATTTTAAAGATTTTTTCATCGCTGTCAGCGAAAAATAATTAAGAAAGTCACATTTTGCTATTATTACAAAAAAGTAATAATTGAAAGAAAACTTAAAAAACTGAGGCTTTGAATTCCTTCCATCGAACTCGATAGCTTCGCACGGAGCAGCTACTTTCTGATAATAGTGTGTTTGGTGTTACTCGAGCCCTTGCACGCTGGCCTTTCAGAAGAAGTATATGTTGAGCTGTAGTTTTTTATGCATTTATTTGTGTGTATGTGTGTTCCTCTGACTAAAAATAAGTTAAAATGTTATGAAAATACCTTTGATTGCGCTCTCTAAAAATAGACAATGTACTCAAACTCAAAAAAATTTTTGCAAAAAAAAGATGTTTTTTTTTCCGATGTTTTAAGTCGACCCCTTATCCACCTTGATTTTTTCTCCTGTTGCGTGTTGTAACGTGAATAATGCATTTTCTTTTCATCTTTTTTTACTTTTTAGCGAAATTTCAACAAAAAACGAGTTGATGTGTGCGTCCCATGACTTTCTTTTACTTCAATTTAATGTCATTTCCCCATCATTCGCAATTTTAATGTGATTCAATTGTTTACTCTCTAAATATCACCAACAGTGGCCAAATTAAAATCAAATTTAAAATTTAAAAAAATCGCCAAATTTGTCGCCAAGTTGGCGACCAAAATACTGGCGATATATCGCCAAGTGTCCGACAAATTATAACACCACTTGATTTTACATCGAAATTAACTATGATTTCCCCCCAAAAAATGGCAAAAGACCCCCTTAGAAACATCCGAATGCAACCAAAATTGAAGGCGCACAACTATATCCCACTAGGAGTCTACGTACCAAATTTCAACTTTCTAGGACATACCGTTTTTGAGTTATGCGAGATACATACACACATACACACCTACGCACATACGCACATACATACGTACACACAGACGTCACGAGAAAATTCGTTGTAATTAACTTGAGGGCTGTCAAAATGGATATTTTGAGTGTCTGTAGGTTCCTAGGCATACATCCACGTGTGGTCGGGTCGAAAAAAGAACTCAACATTCATTCGGGAGTGAGAAAAATGGAAATTAAGGCCGATTTTTGAGTGAAAATTTTTTCGTGAATACAATACTTCCTTTTTTGTAAAAGGAAGTAAAAAGAAAGAAAAAAATCATTTGTTTTCTTTTATGTGGACCCTTCTGGACAAGACGAAAGTCAGATATCAGAAACCTATCCAGTTGGACGAACAAAGAGAAACAACAGTTTCTCTCCGAAAACCGTTTGCACGGTGACTTTGAAGTTCGACCTTCCCGAAGCATCCATGCATCTCTTGTCAAGAAAGCAGTCAACAGGTTCTCCCGCCCCGCTTCTGGGGCATCATTTTCTTCGGCCGATCGCTCCTTTTTACGTCGATCTGTCGCCGCATTTATCACCAGCTCCTTCCATCCCCAGGGCGCTCTTTTACAGTAATGAAAATAATCTATTACCGAATCGATTATGTGATCAGTCCGCCGCTTTCAGTCGCTGTCGCCATTGGACCTGACCGATTCATCAATCGCTGCAAGGAATCAAAACGATTCATTTGTTACTCTCTAGATGGATCCTTTTTGCGCCAGAAATAGTTTCATATGATTCTGGAAAAAAGAGAATTGCAGAAAAATATTCTACACCAGTGAATAAGATATTTCGTCTTCCCAGACGTTGCATATTTTACGATTAATTTGAATTTTGATGGATGGGTTCCTTTAACTGATATCTGCTTTCAAAACTTTAAGTGTTTTTTCTTCTCTTTTTTTTCCTTTGATGCAAAAAGTTTACTTAGTTTTCAAATGTACAAACTTTTAATATTAAAAAGAATAACCAGAGACGTACAAAACTTTTAGATGAATTCACTTGTAACTGTTTGGTATTTTTCGGTTAAAGATACGTGTGACTTAAAGTATTTTCACATTTTAACGATTTTAATTCATTTTTTTTTTACTGCAAACTAAAAATTTCGTAGATGGCGACAATCAACAACTTTAATTTATATATTATAGAGTTGCCATATACTTGCAGTTATCTCCAGTCTTGTTGCCAAACCCTTAGTCCGCGTCAGTTCTGAGCCGACTGTGACGGATTTCTAACGGAAACGTGTCCCGTGTTCTTAGGGGAGGGCCAGCTATGAGTTAAGAAGGTTGAATTACATTTTCCTCGATTAAAATCACACAAAAATATTAATTCTCATAAAGACATTCACGTGAAATAATTTTTATTTAGTATTTAATAGATTATTTAATTTGTTTATTTGACTTGGCCGAGTCATAAATCGCTGCACGGAATCAAAACGATTCATTTGTTTCTCTCTAGATGGATCCTTTTTGCGTTAAAAATAGTTTGATATGATTCTGGGAAAAAGAGAATTGCCAAAAAACATTTTACACCAGTGAATAAGATATTTCGTCCTAACAGGCGTTGTATATTTTGCGATTAATTGGAATTTTGATTGTTGTGAACCTTTAACGGATATCTGCTTTCAAAACTTTAAGTGTTTTTTCTTCTCTTTTTTTTCTTTGATGCAAAAAGTTTACTTAGTTTTCAAATGTATAATATTTAGTATTAAAAAGAGCAATTGCAAATACATTGCACTTTTAAATGAATTCCTTTTGCAACGGTATTTGGTATTTTTCCGTAAAGATACATCACCTGGCGTATTTTTAATTTTTGGCAATTTAATTTATTTATCTCTGTTGCAAACTAAAAATTTGGTAACCCCCCCCCCCCCCCAAAGTTTCATCGACACGCAGTTTTCTTCCCCCCTGTTTTTAAGTTTCAATCATTAATTTTGATTAAGGGGGGGGGGGAGATTTTAAATGTCGGTGACACTGGGGGCAAACCAAAGATTTCGTAGTTCGTTACATTCAACAACTTCTATTTATAAATTCTAGGTTCGCTATATGCTTGTAGATATCGCCAATCTCTTCGCACTAATTGGTAACGAAAAGTGCTCCGTATTCCTAGGGGAAGGTCTACTATAAATTAAGGTTTCATAACTTTTTTTCTCGGTTAAAATCTAATTCCTACAAAGACATTTACGTTAAACATTTTTATTTAGTATTCTGACGAGGATTCTAGAGTTACACATGTAGTCCTAGAAATTTTTACCTTCGTTGCAAGTGCACTGTATGTGTACTGTGTGAAACATATCGTGTACTTCGCATACATGCAATGGTGAACCGTGAATTTTAATATGATTGGAAATGTGTTACGGAAAAAACATAATGCACATATACAACCGTATTGAGCAAGAACATTTTCTAAAGGATCTTCATTGAAGTTTTATCAAGCAGTGTGAAGTTTGCGGTTGCCATGATCTCGGTTTTAAGTTTCTGATCTTGTTCTTAAAGTTATTATGTAATGCGTGTGTACTCTGCCGTGGGTAAGTAAACGACAGTATCTGCAGAAATGTGTTTTCGAGATATTTGAGGAAACGCGTTTTGGATTCAATACTAACTATAGGAGAATGTTGAAATTAGACTTTTTTTTCGCGCCTTTTTTTCAGCGAAAACCAAATAAGCAAGCTTGTACACTAAAGATAAAAAACAGATGGCAAAAATGCAAAAACAAGAAAGAAACAGAAAAATGAAAAAATTGCAATTACTGCCCTTTACTTGCCCACAGCAGTATTGTTTCATGTTGCAGAACTATAAAATACATTTTTCCCGTGTGTGAATCGTGTCTGTATATTTATTACTAAACACGACGCAATGGGGTCGTTTCCAAAGTTTTAAAAGTATTTTTTTCTGAAAGAGCATGCTTAGAAACATAGTATCTCACCATTTTTTAAATAATTTCTTTAAGTTTAATATTTAAAAACAAAATTTTAATCCGTTTTCTTTCATCGTTTAACGCTTCTTCAATGACATCACAAATGATGAAATGCCATTCAGTGTTGCCATTCAAGGTCCAAAATATTTAATTCGCATCTTTACTCACGTGTATTGGCAACGATATGGTTGATAGCAAGCGTAGAGCGCAATTTTAATTTGCTGCTTGATTATCATAACGTGGAAACGTGGTAGAAAAATGTGGCAAAGTGCATCATTTGTGACGTCATCAAGACCACGCCTTGTTTGAAAAATCGGACATTTTAAAAAATTAATTAAAAAAAAACTGTTGGGAAAATGAAAGTTTTTCCTGGGTTCATGTTATTTTTTTTTTACTCATTCTACCAATTTCAGTGACTAAAAGTAGTACTTTTGACTGAAGGAAACAATCCCATTTTATTTTACAACATGTTCCTTTTAATGTTAATGCAGTGGAAATTTCTGCAGTGAACTTCAACAAAGTGAACTATAAACTCAATTTTCTTTTAATAACAATATTTTTTGTATTTAAATATTTTTTCTTTATAAACTTTGAATCAATGCTTTAGTTGAAGCGTTTTAATGCATTCTAATAAGGGAGAATCCATCTAAAAAGTACACTTAATTAGTGGTAATTATTGAAGTTTATAGAAAAAAGGCAAAAATGTCGGCTTTTATTTGGCCTATTCTTGACAATATAACTCAAATTTTCTTAATAAACACTGTTATGCCTGTTGTAGTTCTGCTTTAGCCCTGACTTAGAGCAGTAACGTACTGCTCAAACACAGTTCTTTCTACTAAATAGGACAGCAACATATATCACGGGAAACATAAAATATTATGTTGAAAGCATTTATGACACAATAAACTGATTATGATAAAAAAGGAAAATCAAGTAAGGACAGTTATAAAATTAATACGGTAAAACCTGTAAAGTTGACCACCCTTGTAAGTTGACCGCCTTTTTCAGGCACGAAATTGACCTTTATCGTATAAATCAACCTCTGTAAGTTGACCACCTGTTTATGTTGACCAATAAAGTAGTGCATCACAAGTGGTCAACTTACACAAGTTTCACTGTACATTCCAACACGCGTACCCTCTATCGTTGTTCAATGGTACAGGAGAAAACAGATGAAAATATGAGTGTTGAAGAAACTGTGAATGTTTTTCTACGGCAACAAGAATATCTGCGCAGTGAAGTAGCGCAGATGGGACAAGTACCACATTTTCTGCCTTACGCATAAGAGAGCTATGTTGTGGATGCGTTCCCGACTTCTCCCCCTGAAAATCAGTTCATCTAACTTTGGGTAAAATTACAATTTCTGGTTTAATTTTTTCAATCCAGTTCTATGCAAAACATAACTAAATACTCTTGATTTGGTACTTAAAGCTAGATTTTTTTGAAACGATCCAAACATACTAGGTCCTTACGCATCGGTTGTAGTTATACTTTAGGGGAGCTCTAATATAAAAATAAATAAAGTCACCGGAAAAAGACAAGACCCCTCAAAAATGTTTATTCTTTTCGTTTAAGTATTTATGTGCAAATAATAAACGTTTTTTCGAAAAGAAAATGAATTTACGAATAGAATATAGTCAGTTTAATTTAAATTTTATATAAATGCAAAAAAAAAAAAAAACTAATACGTACATTTTGAAAACTGGCTCAAGTTTGTTAATATTTGTCAGGTATTTTCAAGTTGTATTTTTATTTTCATTTTTGTAATTTATAATCAACATAATTCAGTTTTTGAATCGTTTGGAAGGTTGTTTTGCTAAATAGAAGATCGCAGCTTAGTTTTCAAAAGAAAAACATGTTTTTATAAAGATATCTGCCCTGTTTCCCGTTAATTTGTAAAGATAATAGTATCCTAATATAGGTACTTTAGAATTAAACTTTTCTTGAAATATACATAAAACATTGTCGTTAGAAAGTGTTAGGAACAGAAATTATTGCAGCGTTACAGAAATGAAAAGTAATATTTCATTTTCGTTTTACCTTGCGACGTATTTAAATTAAATTCATTATGGAACATACGTTGCTGAAATCTTCGCCGTGCGTTTTACAAAACAATATTTTCGTTTAAAAGTTAGGAATATGCGAATTGAAAAGTAAGTTTTACTTTTTAAAAAATGATAAGTAGCACATTTCACGATTGGATAAATATCTAGTTTTATGATTTAAAAATTCTGTCGCACGGCAAATATGTTTGAACAAATTTTTTTTGCTTGTGTGTATCATCTTTATCTTTGAAATTAAAACCTAATAAAAGCAAATGACGCAAAAAGCAAAGTTAAATATTTAAATTTTATTTATTAAATTTTAATTTTTTTTATTAGCAAGCGTAGAGCGCGACATTTAATTCGCTTCTTGATTACCATAACGTGGAAACGTGGTAGAAAGATGGGCCAAATTGCATCATTTGTGACGTCATGAAGACCACGCCTTGTTTGAAAAATCGGACATTTTAAAAAATTAATTTAAAAAAAACTGTTGGGAAAATGAAAGTATTTTCTGGGCCCATGTAATTTTTTTTGCTCATTCTATATATTTCAATGACTAAAAGTAGTACTTTTGACTGAAGGAAACCACCCCATTGTTAGTTTTCATATGTTTTTCAAGAATTAGTAATTTTATTGTATCATTGTAGAATGCTTCTACAATCCGCATGCAATATAATTTCATTCTAAGCGAATTTTTTCGCAGAGAATTGCAGTGACTACAGAGGCAGAACCTACAAAAATACTGAAAACTTCTAAAATTTTGTTTTCCTTTCGAGCAATGCTCAAAATTTCCAAAACTAACTCAACATCTGCTCCTTCATCATCGTTTTAAAATTAAGTCGGAATTGGAAATGCAATTATCATGACTAGTCTTAAACTCGAATCCGGTAAACCACTACGGTCGCCGCTCGTTCAATCTCTACTTATTACACCCTATATTTCAGAACCCCCTCCCCCCCTCCTTCCTCCTTCAAACTCTCCCTGCCTTGCTTAGATTTTCTACTTCAGTGGATTCGAGGAGTTCAGCCATATTAAGCTGGAATGCAATCTTAGCCACCATTAATGGTCACGCATCCCGAAACAGTAAATATACAAAGACCTTTAGCAAGAGAAATAATGAAAAAAAAAAAAAATCTGTTTTCAACAAACCAACTGTAATAAGTATAAAGATCTTCATAATGATTTTTTTTTCGGTTGTACTTTAACTATTTCTCTATCCTTAAATGCACTTGAAAATATAACGCACTTATTATAGTTTTGTCGTTAAAAGTACGGAGTCACTTTGTTGCATTTACAATAAATTTCATCTTGACTTCATGTGAAATAGTATTATTTAAGCATCTTTTAAGAGCTGTTTTCGTAAAAGTGTTGAGTCATTTTGTTGCATTTACTATAAACTTCATCATGGACTTCACTTTAAATAGTATTATTTGAGCTTCCTTTTTACAGCTTTTTCCGTAAAAGTATTGAATCACTTTGTTGCACTTACAACTAACTTCATCCTTGACTTCACCTGAAATAGTATTATTTGAACATCCTTTTAACAGCTGTTTCCGTAAAAGTATTGAGTCATTTTGTTGCTTTTACTATAAACTTCATCCTTGACTTCACTCGAAATAGTATTATTTGAGCACCCTTTTTACAGCTTTTTCCGTAAAAGTATTGAGTCATTTTGTTGCATTTACTATAAACTTCATCCTTGACTTCATTTGAAATAGTATTATTTGAGCACCCTTTTTACAGCTTTTTCCGTAAAAGTATTGAGTCATTTTGCTGCATTTACTATAAACTTCATCCTTGACTTAATTTGAAATAGTATAATTTCAACACCCTTTTAACAGCTTTGTTCTTAAAAGTATTGAATCACTTTGTTGCATTTACAATTAACTTCATCCTTAATTTCGCTTGAAATATTATCATTTGAAAACCCTTTTTACAGCTTTGTCTTTAAAAGTATTAAGCCCCCTTGCTGTATATACAAATAGACTACTATGAATCTTATAATAATACCTGCATTTTTTTAAATAGGACGTTTTATCAAACTGAAATAATGAACAGAATACTCTTTATGTGAGATGTCACATTTTCATGAAAGAGATAAGTGGGAGCAGACTCATTTCTATAAGTAATTTAATAGTTTTTGCGTTATACTTAATTTTCTTCAAGATAACGCTTTCGCCTTAAAACTGATACTTTGATGTCTGCATTGTTTTAAATAGTACGTTTTATCAAACTGAAATAATGAACAGAATACTCTTTATGTGAAATGTCACATTTTCATAAAAGAGATAAAAAGAAGTAGACCATTTCTATAAGTAATTTAACAGTTTTTGCATTATACATAATTTTCTTCAATATAACGTTTTTGCCTTTAAACTCTCTGCATAAAATTTTACAGGGATCTTTATTTTCAGGGAACAAAATAGTAGCACACGCATTTCCCATCTATCCTCATACAAACAAAATGTAATTTTTATAATTTTTATATTCGATAGTTTACGGTTTTAACGTTTATTCCAATTCACACAACTGCAAAAATGCCACACCTGATGCTACAGGACTTATCCATTTGCAGTACAAGCAAATGTTACAACTTATAACTGTTTCTTATCTTATTTAAACACAATTAAAATTGAAATTATTCCTTATTGTGTAAAACATTAAGACAAATTTTAAGCATAATTGAAGCTTTAGTGCATAAAAACAAGTTTTTTTTTTTTTTTCAAAAATCTTGTGAGCATATGCTTCAATTATGCAAGAAATTCTTATTTTAATACTTAGAAATAAAAATCAGGGATACATTTTAACAAACTAAGTATGACTGATTCGGAGGCAATCAACATACATTTATGAATTTACCATTTATTTCTATTAAATGCTTTTATTTTCCGAGAAAAAATAACGTATTATGTTACGATAGACTTTTGATATTTAATCACAAATTTCTTATGATTCAAAATCAATGTATCTGCGTTCCTCCCCCTCCCTCTTTTTTAATGTCAGTTATATCCTTTGTGAGTTTCCTAGATGCTACAAAGAATCCGTTTCTCAACATGTAATATTGCTATTTGACAAAGTATTCTTTCCACTAGTCCGGTCAGTATTAAAATTTATCAAGTTTCTTTAAATTCTTACCAGTAAAACTTTGACGTAGTTTGATGACCAGAAGTACCGTTTTCTAACAAAATCATGGCATTTAATTTGACAGAATTTATGGGTGAAGCCGAAGAGTTAAATTTATTGTAAAACATTTCACAGTTCAAACACAGACTTGAGTAGATGCTTTTTTACACTATTGTGTGTTATTTTTGCATTGGTTCAAACACAATTAGCCCTCCCCCTAAATTTTGAGTGTTGCACTTGTGTTTATTTATTTGCAACTTACTTTTTACGATCAACAGCCTATGTCGTGGCAGAATAATTTCTTCCACGAAGGGAAATATATTTGGCTTTTTTTTTAGTTGAAATTATTTCATGCAAACTTCATAACGGGATATGAGAACGTTTTGCTACTTTCGTATGACTAATAAGTTGAATAAACTATAGAGACTTTTCTTTTTCATCAATAAAGATGATCGTAATAAGGTTAAAACTACAACTTCCTCGCAAAACACCCTCAGAATTTCAAAATGTCAACTAATTAGTGCCCAAACATGGCGAACTACACTATTGGCTTGACATTCAAAACATCCATCCTTCCTGTGCTCTCGGCTCTATAATTCGTGACTCTCTTAGTCTAATCTAACCACGCATAAATTCAGGCTTGGGAATCGCCTCAAGTATACATTCAATCCATTTTGGCCCAGTGTGTCCCAAGTAAACACTTGACGAAGGGCTGAACAGTTTCCAGCCCTCCCTCTCAAAGGACCTGGTCTCCTCTCCTCATTTCTGAGTGTATGGATGTGTGTATGTATAGATATATATATGTATGTATGTGTATGTGTGTGCGAAAGACCGTGATCTTCGCTAATTAATGTTTACTTAAAGGAAAGCTAAGTGAATTGTAGCCTCGGGTTATATTCGGAATCATTTCAATTTGACTAATGTCAGTTTAAGTTTCAGTAGGCTGTCATGTGCTATGATAACACTATTGAAAGGCAGTTCATTATTATATGTGTATCTATATATGTTTTGGGGGTTAAACAGGGGGATGTGTTCATATGAGGGCATTAATAACTTGATAATTAGTTCCACTAAATAGTGCTATCTTGACTTTTCTGAGTTACAGTTGTTACTTCAGAAAATAAAACCCGAAAGAATTAGGAATACTATAATAACAAAATTCTAATTATGTCCAATGTTTCTCTGTGTTTTTTCCAATAGGGATGGTATTGTTTCAATCTACAAGCGCTTTATGCATTGGATGCAGCATCCCTCTCTCTTTCTTTCTTTTTTTTCATGCTTATTCTTTATTCTTAAAAATTTAGTTTTACTAATTTTTCGATGCTTTAAAAAATAATTTTCCTCTTGATTGTTTTATTGTTCATACAAGCTGCTCAAACAAAGCAGAACAAAAAAGCAATAAGGAAATTAATTATTTGATAAATATATTTCGTAGCTTCGTTTTCTTCTCTATGTGAAAGTGTCAATAAGTAATTTCAAATTAGTTTTCGAATGTATACTACTTAAATAGTTCCACGTTAATAAAAACATATTTCTTTCCATTTAATTTTTTTACTAAAAACTCTTAAACAGTTTCACGTAATCTGAAGTTCAATATTCTTTTCGTTTCTTGGATTTTTAGACTTCACTAAGGAAACACTAAAATTTTAAAAAATGTCCAAAATCATTTTTGTAAAAATATTTTTTTTTTTACAATTATCTTACGTTATAAATTTTCGTCCTATGATATAAAAGGTTCTATCAGAGAAATCAAACTTTTTTGATCAACCAAGAATTTTCGTTTTCTATCTTAATCCTGAACAGAGACATAAAGCAGGTTTTTCATTAAAAAGGTCTGGTATGTGCTCAAAGGATTTCACACCCAGGAAGTACTGTTAAATTTTCGCTTCGTACTGTAATAAACACGAATATATTATAAATACTACTTCTACATAATTTCTACCGTTATAAGCATTTAGAGAGTTAACCACTGATAGCTTTCAAAACAAATCTGTGCATAACTTTACTTACAATAAAGCATAACTTTTCTGCCCTCCGAAACATGACTTTAACGACTTTTAGTGCCCCAGTTTTAATCAGTTTTATCATTTTTTTTTTAACTGCATGCATCTGCAACTGTACACATTAACGTGTTAAATACATTATATAAAGTATGTGTAGTAACATAAGATCATAATATAAAATAAAACTTTAATAGGTAAAGTAACAGCATCATGTTATTTTACATAGAGCATAGCACAGCCTTAATAATTTGAAAAAGTAGGCTTTTATGTGATCAAGAAATTCAAAGTCGTTAAGTAGATTTCCATATTTTAATAACTTTAAACATTTTAAACCTGGTTTTGTTCATTAAGAAAACATGTGTGCAGCTTCGTATTTCTTATTAATAAAAAAATCGTTTTGCTGACGAAAAAAATGTTTATGTACAGCTGTTGGTATAATTTTTTTTTTATTTTGTGTAAAGAAGATACTTCCCTTACATTAAATTAAGAGCGTCAGGCATACTTTTACTTCGAAATAAATTATTACTAATCTTCTTTCTTTGAGTTTACAACTTAACATGTTTCAAATTGGCGCTTGACGACAAATACATAACTCGTAGTTCGGAGCCTTTCTCTAAGTCTAGAAAAATGCATTTGATTTCAAGCAATTGGCTCTAAAAAATTTACGCTAAGTTATTTAATGGTTTTATGTAAACTATAATTTTCGTTGTACTAAAATCGAGTTTATAAATATGCATCTGTAAAACAAGTTTAGGAATGTGAAACTGGCCAACGTGAACAAGAATTATAAAAGTTTATATTTTTCCCCATGATGAAAAAATTTAAAAATAGTTGACGTGACATTATATAAGAAACTATCTAAGTATTTTATATATTATATATAAGTATTTATATCTTATATACTTATATACTTATATACTTATTATATCATAATTATAATGATAATAATATATATATAATAAAATATAATAAAAATAAATATCATAATCATCACTTATAATATATATACATCTTATATACTTATATATAAGTATATAAGATACTTATATATATATTATATATAAGTATCTTATATATATTATATAAATATAATATATATAAGATAAATTATATTTTCTTCGCTACGATATGTGATCAATAATCATTTTTAATTATTTTTTTTCTTTGAAATTTGTAATAAAGCATACAAAGCGAAGCTTCAATTTATTTTTCATTATTTCACTTTCAATTTGATAAATATATCCTCAAATTAAAAATTTACGAAAGGCATTCATATTATCAAGTTTCAAAAAATGAAACCTCTTTAAAATAGCGAACAGATTTAAGAGCGAAACTGTCAAAAACTTTCTCGCTTGTTGCCAGCGCTTTTACTTAATTATCGAAATTAAACATAAAATTAATTTCAGAAGGTTATTCCAATATCCAAGTCTTTCCCGATTTAATTAAAAGAAGGAGAGTGGGGTCAAACTAAAACTATGCACTTTGAATAAAGTAAGAATATTAATGGATTGAATAGTTGATTGGAAATACAGTGGATATTCTATTTAAAATTGCTGTGTTTCGTTTGACCGAAAATATGTATTTTATGAAGTAATGAATTTTTGTTCTTTATTTCTTCTCGTTAAGTTATCCCATTTAAATAAGTTTTGAATGCTTTCGGATTTAGAAATTTCAACTTAGAATAAGTTGCGTCTATCTGTTGACATTATAATTTGACGACTTCCTTACAGCTTTTGTCAAAAAATATTTGTTTTCTATTAATTTGAAAACATTATGAATACACAGCATTAAAGTTAAGTTTTATGTATCTTGTACCTTTAATAAATAAAGATATGAAATACATAAAACTTTGTTATTAAAAATATTAGTTTCAAATGTTTATTTATATATATTATTTATATATATTATACAAAAATAGATCTCTGAAAGCAATTTTACACAGAAATTTAAATGATTTTAGTTGTTTGCATTTAAAACATGTGTACATCATTTATTACAGATTTAAAATGCATAATACTTAATGAACCTAACTAGTAATGGATCACTTTAACTCGTATTTTTCTTTTCATATGTATTCATTAACAATATCATAAAACCAGTTTTGAAAGGTATATTATTGAGAAATGCAAATTAATGTTTCGGTCAAAATGCTGTGGGTAAATTTCACATTCAAAATTTTATCTGCATTTGAAACCTTTCAAGTTATGATTTTAATCAAGTGTAAAAGGTATTCCCTTTCTAGTGGTCAGCTTCAAAGAAAATAATTTGAAGCGAGACTGAAAATTGAATCAAATAAAGATAAACGGTATTGTAATATGCAACTACGAAACTGCTTCTAAGTGCATCAAATATAACATTAAAATACAAAACTAGCTCAAAACTAATCAATTAAGAAATAACAATGAATTCTTTCACAATTAAGTAAACAACTTTTTAATGAATTACGACTCGATAATCCATAATTAACTTCTTCTAAATTTTTGTGTACGGCTAAAACTGTAATTAGGGCATACAGAAATCTGCCAGCAGCTTCTAGGGGAATAAAGTTAACAAATTATGCACAAATTAGTAAATTGTTTCTGAATGATTCGAACAATCAGAAAGGAAATACCCCGTCAAGTAAACTGAGCATTTTTGAATGAAATAAGTAACTAATTGATCACAATTAAGTTCCTAATTGAACTCAAAATAAACAATTATATAAATAACTTATTAGATGGATTATTACTAAAACAGATAAATGTAAAATGAAATTTGTCTAATTCCTAATGAATCCAGGAAAATGTTTGACAATTTATTAGCTTGTAAATAGATTCTAAACGAAGAAAATGAAAAACTGCATTTTAAAATCAGCTAATTGTAAGTAAAGTAATTAAGCAATAAAGTATTGATAACGTTGTAAAAATATGTAATTTATAAAAAAGTTGTTTTCTAAATGTGTATTTAATGGCTAAATAGACTAATTTTATGTGCATCACATAAATCACTTTCGTAATGTAAAATTTCGTAAAACTTTTACATTATTTTATTATTTACCCTAAAGTTTTCCTGAATTTTTAGCAGTTTATTATTTACTAGTGGTACCCGCACGGCTTTGCCCGTAGTAGAAAATTAAAAGGTCTTTTGGTTCGCCTGTATATTTACAAATAATGTATAGTGAATTTCTCGCCAATTGGCTTGCCCATGTTACGATTCCACGTTATGATAACTTGGTAATTTACTCGTCTGTCTTATGATAATTTTACTCGGGAAAATGTTTTAAAATTGGAATAGAAGAAGAACAAAACCGAATTTTCAAAAAATCGCTTCGAGGTGCACACCTACCATGCTAGAAACCAACTTTGTGCCAAATTTCATGAAAATCGGCCGAACGATCTAGGCGCAATGCGCGTCACAGACATCCAGACAGACTTTCAGCTTTATTATTAGTAAAAATTACACTGAGATGCAAATTGTTTCTAAAAGAACGAATTAAGCATATGAAGATTTCTATTCCACTTCTAGCCAGTTTTGTTATTTATATTGAACTATATGAAACACATCTTTCATTCGGTAGAAACATAGGACAACTGTAGTCAATATTCCAAAATAAATAAGACACAGAACCTCTAACAAGTTACATTTCAGTGGGAAAACTATACAGCGTGCCCCCATTTTACCTACAAGATCTCTATTTTCGCAAGTGTTTGTCCTAGATGCATACTTTTAGTTTTGCAAAAACGGTCAAAATGAGATAAAGGCTTAAGACATGGAAAGTTTGAAACGAAAAAGAAAAGTAGTGAAAAAATGCGAGATCAAACTTTTTATCCGGACCCTAGGTTTCCTAACTTATATTTAGGGAAGTAATTTGTATAAAAAAAAATGTCAACAAAAAATTGAAACATTTAAGGCCAAAACTCAAGGAGATATTCGAGCTAAAAATTTTAAGAGGCTACACAGAAGATGAAAATGGAACATATCGTCCATTCAGAATATTGAAGATCTGTCGAAGCAAAAAAAAAAAAAAGTATTTTCATTTTTCATTGCTATTAAAAAGTAAATGCAAATATTATGCTATGATATGTAAAAATACACTACATAATCTCGTACAATTTAAAACAATAAAATAAATAAAACAGTTTTGGAAAAAAGAAAAAAATGAATTTTTCTGACAATTTAACAATACACTTAAAAATTTCTGGAAATTTTACGGTCAAAAATATTGGCATCTAACGCTGTCAGCACTTTTACTGTATACGGTAAAGTTCGATTTTAATTTAAAATTTTACAGTTGAAAGAAACCATAACGCTGTGGTTAGTTAAGCTGAGTAAAAAATGAACGAGATGCAAGCAGCGGGATTTGAATCTGGGAGTCTTTGAATCGCAGTCTGTAACCCCGTCACTACTTGGGGTTCAACGGGAGAGCAGGAATGGAGTATTATATGCTTCGCTCCATAAATCCCGTGGTGTACCGATTGGCGCTGCAATCGCTTACTGTTTACAGCAAAATATTCTGTAAAATTTTTCTGTACTGTAAACATTATATTTACCGTAAAACATTCCTTGATATTTTACAGTGTAGGTAAATAGTAAGCAAACTGTTTCTTAAAGAACGAAATTAGCATTTGACAATCGCAGAGCTATTTTTATATAATTTAGAAGGACAACTAGGTAACACAATTATACGAATTGTTTCTAAGTAGCTCGAGTAAACAATTAGATTATCCGCAGTTACGTAAGCAAGAGCTTCCGAAACAAACCCAAAACATGGTTCCATCCTTCCCAACAAGCTACACGCATCCACTGAAAATCAAGACATAGCGGAAAATGATTGCACCATATTCCGTTTTGACGTTTTCTAGCACTAATGGTTAGGAGTGTTCAAGTGACATGAATCCCCCTCCCTCCCCGCTCGCTCTTTCTTTGATGAAGATGGCTCTGAAACTCACTTAGACTACGTCTTACTTTTTTTTAACATTACCTCCATCCGACTACAAAATCTTCCTCGGGCTCTTAAAAATAACTCTCAGAGCCAAAAGAGGATATGACAGCTTAAGTAAAAGTCGAATCAGTGCCTCGCATGTTGGAAGAAATTCTGCTTTTAGTCCTATTTTATTTCCCGCCTGAAGCCATAATGTGCTCGCTTGGCGTTTAGTACAGCCGCGCTGTTTTTTTTTTTTTCTTTTTGTTCCCCCTTGCTTCTCCTGCAGGGAAACTTTTACTTAGAGCGGGCTTTTATTTTGTTGTCTTATTGCATTAGACTTGAAACGCAAACTTATGCATCTTTTTTATTCGCCTTGGCTATCAGCGTTTAGCATTAATGGAATCTGCTGACAATATAAGACAGCATTATGCTTCGTGCCAAGGAAAATTTTGCATTTTGTTATAAGTTTTATCCCCAGAACTTTTACGTTGTAAAACATATTTATCTTCCGCGGACGCATACATTTTAGTCAAAAAGTAGTTAAATTGCGACATAAAACATTATGAATTCTTAGAAATGTGACTTTTGGTTCATTCGAGTACTAATTGTTTATAATTCAAAATGACAGGAAATGGTTTTAGTGGTTATGAATCCTTTATGGCGAACGAAATTGAATAGGAAGTTTCAAACAAAATTTTCTTCTTTGCATTTCAATTAAAATGTGACTCACTGAACCCTTATACCGAGAGAAAGGATAATGATAATTGAACAATATGTTGTTGTTGTCTTGTGCCTACTAGACAGGCAGTGTAGGGTGCGTTGCTTCACTTTTCCATCTGTACCGTAATTTAGTGTGAAGTCTGCCATAAGCACTCGCTTGTAGTATAGGCATCCATTCACGGCATAACAACACATCCACACAAAGAAAGGACTAGGACAAGAAAGAGAAAATACGTCCACGCTCGAGACGGGGCTCTAACCCAGCACCTCCCCATCCGCAGTCAGACTTGTCTGATCCCTAGACAACGTGGGCTGCAATTGAACAATATTGTCCCATTATAGGCCAATATTATACCAATGTACACTACTAATTACCACTTATATCATGTGCATAGCAACTACTGTCAAACTTATTTAAGATCCGACCTAAATTGTTTTGGAAAGGAATATGTTCACACAAACAATGTCTTCTTTATTAACGCTGATTATTAAACTCACTAACTTCTGATTTTATGAAAATACCAATTACTAATTATCAATTGCTTTTACTAAACTCTTACTATTACAGCATTCTCTATTTATTCTTATTATTAAACTCACTAAGCTCTGAATTTATTAAATTACCACTCACTAATTATCAATTACTATTACTAAACTGCCAATTATATCATGTGCATAGATACTCCGTGTCAAATTACCAATTACTATTACTAAATTCTACTACTACAGCATTCTTTAATTTATGCTGATTGTTAAACTCATTAAACTCTGCATTTATTAAATTACCAATTACTACTTACCAATTATTAATTACCAATTACTGTTACTTTATTACCAATTATACCATGTGCGAAGTGACTCCGTGCCATACTTGTTTAATATCCAACCTAAAATATTTCGGAAAGTGATGTATACACACAAACAATCTCTTCTTTATTTATGCTGATTGTTAAACTAACTAAGCTCTGAATTTATTAATTTGATCAATTGTTTTTCATCTTAAAGTGTCACTTTAACCCCAGACCCAAAAAGAAAGGGGAATTTAAATTTGAAGTTTGTATCTGTATCCGAGTGTCTGTCTGTGGCATTGTAACTCTTAAACGGTTGAACAGATTTCGATTTTTTGCGGTGAAACTTTTACTGCAAAGGCTTTGAAACTCTGATCCGCAACCTTTTTGTGCGACGAAATGACGTAGTTGCTTTTTAATTGTTGCCAAAAACAATGAAAAATAATAGTAATTGTAGAGTTAGTTTTTTTAATAAAGTTAACAAATTAATTTCTAGAGTCAACTTAAACAAGCATATATTTGGATTTTTGGCATTTTAAACCTTTTAAATCAAGCAGGTTTCCAAAGATTTCATTGATTCAAGTCAAATCGTCAGTTTAAAGGCGCAATCCACATTGCTTAAGTTCAGCCTTGAAATTAGTTTCTTAACTTTCATTAACAAAATTAACTTTAATTAACTATTATTTTAGTCTTTGGCAACAATTAAAAAGCAGATTTCGAGTATTGTTTAGTTTTCTCGTACTTTATAATCTACTTCAGAGGTTCCCAAACTTCAGACCTTCGCGGACCCCCCCCCCCCCCAGCAACAAAAAAAAAACTGATTTGACAGAGTACAATCTTTTTTTTTCCCCGAATATATTTTCACGCTTTTTTCCCTTTAAAGTTATTTATTGATTGTTTTGTATATTTTTGAGAGATCTTGTCTGCTTTTCATTTTTTACATTATTATTTTATTATTTTGAACTATGCAGGTTAAATTCCATTTGAAAATCAATTAGGAAAATAAATGTTTTATTTGAAGTATAATATCGCAGCTGTAAAAATGCCCCAATGTTTGCATTTTATTTAATATATTCTTGAAACAATTTGAGTCCTTCCGTCATATACACAAAATCAAATAATGTGCAGTGTGTTTACTTTCGAATGTTCCAAGGAGGGGGGCTGCTTTCTGCGTAAGCAAAAACTTTTTTATTCTTCATAAATCTGCTTTTTTTATGAATTAAATATCGTTACTCGTCTTTCAATATCAAATATATTTAACGTTTCTTCTAGATAGCACCGCGGATCCCTTGGCATAGACTCGCGGATCCCCGGGGGCCCGCGGACCACAGTTTGGGTAACTCTAATCGATTTTCTTCATTAAAATATATAATTTTGTTGTAAATAAGCAAAAATGCATGTAACCAAAATGTGTGTGCCTAAGTAAGGCGTAGGAAGAACAAGCGCGTGGCGTGAGAGAAACCGTGCGGATGAAGTGACAGTTGACCGTAGAAGAGATAAAAAGTTTTTTTTTTTTTTTTTTTTACTTCTATCGTGCCTTTTATCAGTTTTTTTTTTTTTTTTTGAAATGGTTACTTCTTGATTCAGAGCGTTCTCAGTTTTTTTTTTTTTTTTTTTTGAGCAATCACGATTGCTTATTGCTTTTATTTGACTGTTTTTGGCGTTCCTATCATTTTATTTTCCCACCAGCACCCTCCGCAGCATCACCGTCTACCAGTTCCTCACGATGCTATAGCGAAAACAGTCTCCAGGTTGCGTCAATATCCTACACTTACACGCATACATACACGCACGTACACACACACACAAACACATACCTACACACAAACACATACACACATATATACACCTACACACATACACAAACACATAAATACATGCACCTACACACACAAACACACACAAATACACACAAACACATACACATACACATACGCACACATACACACACGCCCACATACACACATACGTACACACATACATACACACACGCACACATACACACACATACGCACGCACTCATGCCTGCACACAGACACACACACATGCCTACACACAGACACACATACCCCCCACACAAAACACACATACCGCCCACACACACAAATACACACGCCTACATACACACACACACACACTCGTGATTGCGAAAAACCTAATTTGAATTCAAGAGGTCAAAATTCATTTTTTTTCCTTTATCAGAAACAAACCTAACTCTTCTTCCCTTAAGACTATTCCATACTTCCTATTCTTATTCTGCTTCTTTTAACTGAGCGCCTTAACAATATTCAGGCATTACCCGCAAAATGCCATCCAAAGAGAATTCGTGCTTAAAACCCTTTTAGAACCATTTCGCCCGAGGCGAATCACTAATTGACGCATCCCGGATGCAGCTTCATTCAAAACTTTTCTAATCCACCTCCTCCCAATTAATGTGGATTAACAAGCACAACGGAACATGTTTTGAATGTCACGTGAGTAAATAATTATTCATGAAGATACAGGAATAATGAAATGCCTCTCAAAAAATGAAGAGACATGATGTTGGTTTAAAAATTCATTGCATTAACTCTCCCATAATCTTTAATTATTGTTGCGCTTCGGAATTTTTATGTTAAACCGGAACAAAGTTTGCCGATTTAAAATTGAATGCATTTAATTCCCTTTCAGATTCATTAGCTATTTATCGTTTAAATTATCATATCATTTACTTATAAACATTTATTTATTATTTATTGGTATTGTTTGAACTAAATAAAATGCATGATTTATTTAGTTAGATGCATTTTCGTAGCCAGGAGTCCCGTTAGAGAGGAGCAAGCATAGGCGCAACAAGATAATTCTTTTCAGTTGCCCCCCACCCCCCATCCCCTAGTACGGGCTGCGGGAATTACTTGAACTTATAGTCCTCCTCTCCCCCTAAAATAACATTTTTTGCTATTTTCAGTCAGATGAGGGCAGAAAAGCGCAAATGTGGTTCTCTCCTAGAAATTTTTCGAAATTGAAGTAGTGAAATTGCAATTTTAAATTATCTTTGGTGACATTTGGAAAAAAGAATGGGAGTCAAATGCTCTCCTCAGGGGGTGGGGGGGGGGGGGCAGTTTCCCTAAAAGCCAGTGAATACAATATATTTGAAGCAAATTTTGGGGCTTTTGCCATTTTTAATATCTATCTGAAAGAGCCTTCTACAGAAAACATCTATACTCCTAAAGAAAGAGTTTTACGCATCTCAATTTGAAGTTCAATAGGTACTTAATACAGATCTTTTATCCTGTATTTTTCCAATAGCAAAATATTTAATCAAACAAGTAAAACAACATAAATTTAACATTATCCAGTCCTTTTTGTGTGTCACTGTTGCTGTTCATTTTAATCTTTATTTACAACATTATGTTCTTTATATCATAATATATATTCTTACTAATTTTTTCTTCTTCCAAAACCCGCCGCGAATAAAAACTGGGAAGTGTAGAGTCGTGCCAGGTATCATGAAAACAATAAATCTCATACATATTTGATGGTTTAGATTTTGAAAGTGAAAAAACCAAAAAAAGTAATTTACAGCAATGCTTTTCATTGGATAAATATTGTTTAATAGATGTATGCAATATAAGAGGGATTAGGAATATAAACCAGTTTTAATGGCAAATAATATAGTCCAGTTGTTTTTTTTTTTTTTTTTCTTAAATTGAGGGGCATAAAAAAACCTCTTGAATACAAAACAAATACGCTGGAAGTGTGTCGTTTTGCGGTTTATCTAAGATAACGGCAAAACGCTACACATCTCGAAGCGGTCGGAGGCGCAACAAGTGTGATTTAGGGGTTAAACCCTTGTTATACTTTTAATCTTAGTTAATACCTCCAAGAGCTTCTTTAAAACTCCAAAGAGATGGAAGTCACTTGGTACGAGGTCAAGAATGTAAGAAGGGTGGTCCAATACCTCCTAACGTAAAAATCTTGTCACACTTCTAGTTTCATTGGTGGGACACACTTCCACCTACGCCGTTATCTTCTAACTGACATTTTCTCCTGTTAGTAGACACCCAGCTCCAACTACTGGCACCGTTTGAAAGCTCCGATTATTTTAGTTATTTAAAGCGTGATTTTATTCATACAGAAAATCTGCACATCCCCATCCGAGCTCTTTTTACCTTACTTTTTGAAACCTCTACGCACATTTATTTTCTCAAATTCCAAATATCAATAAAGTAACAGAAACTACAAAAGTTCTATAAATACTTTTTAGTAGAATGATTCCTCCTTTAAATACCAATTAATAGTTTCGAAATATATTTCTATAATATCCCGATTTTTCACAGTTGTGCGGAGTCATTGCAATTATTTAAAACATAGATGCAAGATAAAATGTTCTTCTTTTTAAGTTCTAGTTCTTAATGTGTGTGTGTTAACGGTCTATCTTCAAGCAAATGCCATTATTTGAAAACCATCCAATGTTTTTCTTTATTCTTTGGGAAGTATCGCAAATCAGAAGCAGAAAATCTTTTCATCGTATCTCAAAATGCTTACTACACCCTATGACAAAGCCCAGAATAAAGCAAAAATAGTCTCTGCATTCCGTGAAATCTTCTGTCGCATTCCTTTTCTTTCAATAGATTGAAGAAACAAAAAAAACCTTCAACTGTGCCAAATACTAAGTAATGTTATTTGCTGCCGCTCAATTTTCCCATGTTGAAAAAGTTTAAAGTAAAAACATTCATATTCCTTAATCCAAAGTCCATTAAAATTTCAAAGAAGTCTTCTTTCGCAAAATTCAAGAAAAGCTTCGAACCAGCAGGAATAAAGAGCAAGCGTTGCAAAAATTCTCCGTCGGAAATTTATTCACAAGCGCTTTTTTACCTGCTACTGGCTGCGTCTAAGCCGTAACAAAAGACTTGTTTCCGTCTGTTAATGTAATTTATCAGGAATTGAAGCCTTTTCTGTCCTCTAGACAATAAAGGGAAAAACTAAGACGAGGGAGAACTATTCTAAATTTTCTAAAATGTTTAATAGATGTATTTAAGTTTTCTAAAAGATTGCTGGAGGAAGAATTGTACAAACCTTCTACGGTAAATGTGATTCGTGAAAAAATTGCGCTGCTAATGCTGAATTATTTCCTTCTACGTCAAAAAAGAAAAGAAGAAAAACATACAACATATTTTCAAAGGACTAATAGTAGTTAATTAGCTTATTTAATGACATAAGCAACATTTCTATTCTCTATTAATGTTTGTTGTTGGATTCAAAAGCGTAAAAAAACTCACGGTAACGAAGTAAGGCTTTATTTTAAAATATATAATTATAGACTTTTTAGGGACATTTAAATCAAGGTGTGTAACCATTTTGGTCATACATAAAGCCCATATTGCCTTTGATTTAGTAATAACTAGCTGCGTTGCCCGGCTTTGCCCGGTCTACCTTTAAACAAACCCATTGCGTCAAGTGAAGTATCTTTAATAACCAGAATTAAATAAAAGAAAAAAACCATCATGCAAAATTTTCTCGCCAAACAATGCCGACAGATACTAAAATACTTTTAAGAAATTAAAATAAAATGAGGAAGATGGATTTAAAAGACGTAACCATGGAAACACAAAATAAAATAAGTTTACGAATTGAAAATGAGAAAGATGGAAATAAACAATGAATTCAAAAAGCGTTACCGTGGAAACGCAAAATAAAGTGGTTAAAAACTTTAATAGAGAACAGATTTTTGAACTTCATTCAATTCGCTTGTAACTTTTTTTCTAATGGAGATAGAGGGTTAAACTTGCGACCTTAGGTCGAGTTAGATCTGGAGTTAAAAAAACAGCTCTTTTCAATGCTGACAAAAAGAAGAGTGTGGGACAATTCCTTCACTTTTTATTGATGGATTTAATGCCGAAAGTAGTGCCTAAATTTCAGCTAAGCCTAAAAAAATTCGAGTTAAAAACGTAAAAAACTCCCGCCGCAATTAAGTTAGAGCATTGGAACAAATTGCGTAGAACGCGGAAAATTCTTCCCTTTCCAACGATATATAATATTACTATTTGCGAGTAATTTTTCACCCCCATATTCGGGAGTTTATGTGAAAATTGGGCCTAAATTGGAATAAAAAAAGAACTATTCATAGAATTTTTTTTTGAACTGGTCTGCAAACCTTCTCAGGACTTAAAGGAACTAACTGAAAATTTCAGCAAAATCGGTCGGGTAGTTCTTGAAATTTGCGAGTTCAAACACACAGACGCTTTTTAGAGACTTCATTTTATACTATGTAATTTCTACACATATGTGTTTTAGGGGGGGGATCTATTTGTAGACATTTTTGCTTTCTTTGGTACGTTTAGGTTAGCGGATTTTCTCGAAGTTTCAGAAGTACCTGCGAAATGTTGCTGTCTTTTATAGATCCTATTTAGTTATTCAAATAAGCATCGTAAAAAAGTTCATCACATCTTCCCGAAAAATGTAATTTTAATGCATCATTTCAAATATTTGCGCAAAGAATAAAATCCTAACATTCTTGATCAGTCGGTTTCAACGGCTAATCACTTTGCAAAAGCACTAATCAAGCTAATCTGTTTTGTCGCGAAATTCATTAAGCATTGTTTGCCAAAAGTCACAGGAGACAGCAGTGTCACTCCCTTGGGTGACAGTAGCACTCATACTCCCCTCTCAGAAATTTGTTATGGTCACTTGGACCCTCCCTCTCCCAATGCAACACTCGGTAATCCTCTTTTCTCGCTTTTACGCCTCCCCGAGGGGAATAGCTTAACCCGCAAAGTTTGAAAGGCGGGTACTTCATCAGAGATTCCTTTTTTCCAGTAGGAGGCACCTTGAATTAATCTTTCTTTCGGAAGACCTTTATTTTCTTAAATTTTTGCAACTTTGTTTCGTGGTTGTGCTTCTATATAGGAACAGGATTCAAAGTTGTGAATTTAAGTTTAAGTATATGTAAGAATATTCATTTATTTCGTTGTTAATATTATATTTCTTGAAATGTCAATACTCGTTCTTACGAGAAAAATTCATCAGAAATCAAAAATTTTGAAATGTTTAGAATGTCATCGCTTTTGTAAGTTAAAAAAAAAAATTAAGAACCTTTACAAATATATCACTTATTTTGGCGGCATTATTATCTTGTGTAAAATAGAAAAATGAAGTTCACGCGTCCGCCATGTTCGCTCCTCTTTTTTTCGGATTGTACATTTTAATGGAGCTTTTATTATTTGTTAAGGACTCGGTTTATTTATTTGGCGGATTATTTACTTTTTGATAGAGCTTTTATTGGTGTTTCATTTAGTCGACGGATTGTTTCAATCGGTCAACTTTTCATGTTGTTTAAACTTTTCAATTTATTTATTTTTCAATGACCGTATTAATTTCCATTTTAATGGCTAAATGTATTATTTAACGGAATATTTTTGTATAGTAACAGAATTTTTATCTCTTTTTTTTTTTTTTTTTTTTTGCTTCTTTTATTTAACAGTTCATTTCAAAAATAATAATAATAATAATAATAATAATAATAAAGTATAGTTTGGCCAGAGATGTAGTTTTTATGTACAAGGCACGGCTAACTAAAAATGAAGCCTTTGGCCTAAAATAATTAGGAGTACAGTGGTTAATTTACAGGTTTCGGGGCCCATCAAGAAGTATTTTTTGTAATCCTTTGTTAAATCCCTTTAGATGTTTCAAATTGAAATACAGGGTGTCCGAAAAGCCCTTGACACATTTTAGAAATTCATCAAAAAAAAAAAAAAAAACAAGAAATTATCGTATCAATATGCTGTTTGCACCATAATACTTAGCAGGTTCAAAGCTGTGACGATACAGCGATTACTTCTCTCTGTAATTTTTCTTTTTTCTTTCTTTTTTTTTCTTTTTTGAGCAATCACGATTGCTTATTGCGTTCATTTGAATGTTTTGATTTCCTAAGATTTTATTTCCCCCCCCCCCCGCCACCCTCTGCAGCATCACCGTCAACCGGCTCCTCACGATGCTGCTCCTATAGCGAAAACCGTCTCCAGGTTTCATCCATATCCTACACACACGCGCATACATACACAGCTGCACACACGCACACATACGCACACACACACCTACACACACACACAAACACATACAGACACCTACACATACACACACACATACTCACAACTTCCCACACATTCATGCCTGCACACAGACACAAACACATATGCCTACACACACATACACATACCCCCTACACACAAACACATATACCCCCCCACACACACAAACACACATGCCTACATACACACACACACTCGTGATTGCGAAAAACATAATTTGAACTCAAGATGACAAAATTCAAATTAATTTTTCTTTTTTTTTTTTTTCTTTTTTTTTTACGATTGAATAAAACATTCTTGAACCAATGACGTATTGAGACACAAACCGCATATTTATATGACAATTTATTGCGTTTCTATGGATTTTCAAAATGAGTCGACTTTTCGAACATCCCGCATACTTGTTACATTTTAGTTATGTATTGAAATAGTATGCAGTTATATTTTTTAATAAAATTTCTTTTTTCTTGTGTGTATCCTTATATTGTGTTTTAACTCATGGAAAAATGTAGATAAACCGATCCGTATGTGTATTTCTTTGAACATTAATTTTTTTTCCAAAAGTCATTTTTCCAGCATGATCATTGAAAAAAAAAAAAGATTATTATACCGCTTTCACACCTCAGCGTGTTGTTTTGGGTGCGGGATAAGGCACGAGTACAAGAACACTTACTCTGTCTTCACTGCGCAGATGGTCTACATGCAGTGGAAACCGGTTTACGGGATTCTTACTTTCTTCTGACGCAGTGTACGAATTCTTCCTTGTGAGGATTCATTCAGAAAATTGATATTTTTAAATACTCACTTTTGATGTTGTAATAACAATAATAATAAACTAAGCTTGTTACGGTCTTGTTATAAACGCTGTTTTTAACATATTTTTAATTTTTAAGCAGAAAAAAAAAAGTTTTCGATTACAAACAAAACTTTGAGAAGATTTATATCAGTTGTGCCCGACCAATTTTTTTTACCCATGCACTGCACTTTATGTTAAGATGAATCTCACGGATCTGATCCCATGTGAAATTTTACAAAATTTTCCAGAAAATATGGAAAACGGTCGAGAATTACGAACCAAGAATTGTTGTCCTTATTACTCGGTTGTTTTCATTTATGAGAAGAAGTTGAGAAGATTGTATGTGTTCACCGGAAATTAATTTCTGAATATTTGGTTATTTTGCTTCTGATAAATCGCCTCTAGCTTGGAAACTAAAGAACAAGAAAGAAAAATTAAGAACTCTGTGGGGCAATAGTTAAGAAGAGCAGTGACTTGATTGTCTGTGACTTGGGTTGCTTGTCGGATTGCTTGATAAAATGGTTTCCGTTTTGATGAGTTTTCAGAATGTGGTTTTCAATTCCTAACGTTGAACATAACCGTGAGGCACACGGATTCTCTTCGTGGACCACATAAGGCCTAGGGAAGTAGGTTGGGCACCACTGATTTAAATGATTCGCTGCATGTTTCAGGCATTTCCTATTTTCAGATTGAATATTATATGAATATCTCTGAACTCAGAATCGTGTACCATTATGTCAGCAAAAATAACGCTTTACAAATGTCGTTCTCCCTGTGCGCACTGTAATAAAATTCTGAAGCGCCACAGATTATTTCCGAGCAATCTTTCGGTATTTCACGGGTTTGGACCAGTTCCTGGAAAATATAAAGCTCTCTGCGAAAAGGTTTCTTGAATTGCTACGAGTTGTATGAATGTGAACTTCTCACTGCTGCGAAAAATATTTTTCGCTACCAGTTTCAAAGCAGATTTATAATCAGAATTTTTACCAAGTTTTCCAGTTTCAGCTCCATCTTGGTCCGTCTGGATTGACTTAGCTCCGAAAGAGGGTGGAAAACAGTCTAGGGATCCTGTAACTTTACGGAGTGTGAAGGCAAGAAGTGAGGGCTAGATATTTTCTTGCAGTTCTGCATTTGCTTTGGACACGTTTTCTCAAACGCCTTATGAGCATTCTTAGTAAGTGAGAACAGTGCCAAGCGATTACTATAAACATACGCAAAGTTTCTCAGAAGAATTCCGGTGTTCTTCCGAAGACGTGACTCACTTTTATTGGGAAGGTTTATGAATTCCTAAGAAAAATTCCACGTTATATTCAGGAAAGTCACTGAAATCTAGCTCGAAACCTTCCTCTTTTTTCCCAGATACGTTACTATCAGAAATTAGACGCATTTGTGTGCTCATTATTTTCCAGGAACGTTTCTGAATTATTTTTACAGTGCATAATTAGCAATAATTTCCAGAATTATTTAATAAATCCTGCACAAAAGTATCTCATATCTCATAATTATATTTCGTAGATACTTCAGTAGATTCCTGAATGCGTAGCACATCTTAATCTTCTAATCTTCGAGATCTTCCGAGTTCCTCGCCGTACTTATTGTGACTCAATCCCAGAGGACACCGTCAAGCTTGGTTTTCTCTGAGGAGAATAGGGTATGATCTGCGGATAGAGAAACTCTCCTCAACTAAGTCCGCGAATTAATCCTCTTTTAGTCCTCACTCTGCTCTTGGGGGAGGTTTTAGTCGAGAAAACTGCACAACCCTATCTTGAAGTAGCTTTCTGTGTGCTAGTGTTTTCTTAGAAAGATGGGTGTAAAAATATCCAAACTGTTTTTCCTCGCTCATCTTTACAAAACGTTTGAAGAAAAATCGTTAACCTGCTATGACAGTCAAATTCTTTCTAAAATGCATTTGCAAATAAAAATTGAGTTGAAGCTATAAACAAAAATCACGACACACTTTTTCAAATATATTTATCAACTTTATCTCTCTATCTCTTGTTTTTCTTTCCTTTTTAAAAAAAATGTACTAAAAGCTTTTTAGAAGTTGTGCTTTTATTTCTGTTTAGTATTAATTTAATTAAATACATTTAAAATAACGCTTTCGTGGTTAATTTTTTGTTTCTTTTCTCTTGAGCTTTTCTTATGAGAAAACTTCCGATTTACAGGCGGAAATGGACGCATCTATTAGTTTTCAGGGATGTCAGCTTTTGCAGATGTTAGTTAGCCTCTAAATTAAGCATAGTCACATTAATTAAGCGGAGAACTCAGAAAAAAAAATCATTTTTTCTCTTTATTCAAATAAACTTGTCTAACTGGACATTTGCCAATTCCATATATTACCATCCCTTGGTCGACTGTAAGCAAGTAACTTTCATAGAGACTACTCTTAACCCTTCAAAAGGGAATAGTAACCTAAAAAATACATTCAGAAACACTTCTTTCATACCAAATAGTTAGAAAACATCGAAATAAAAACAGCAATTCAGAAAGAAAAAAAAATCTTGAATAAATGCAACAGGAAGAAACAAGTTCTTCTTCCATCCCGGAAAGATTCGAAAAAATTCCTTCCGTGTCGAGCAGTTCATTCATGGAATTGAAATGTTAGGGATTTTCGAAATTGTCAATAAAACAAATATCTTTCCCTTCCAAACTTCCATGGCGTGTCCCCAAAGGGAAATAAAGTGGAGGCAAAAATGTGAAGACCATAAATCAACTGCGGGAAACATAGCGACCACTATACAGAGCAATCAATCAACCCCAATCAATATTCTTTGTTGGGTGCCCATTCTGAATTTGGGGCCCGGTGCCGTGTCCGGCATTAAAGCAGAGTTGCTTTCTACTTTTCACGCTTTTTTTCAGTGACAAGTTTTTTTTCTTTTTTTTTTTTTTTCTTCTTTTCTGAACCATGAAGATTCTTTTGGAAGATTTTTTTTTTCTGTGGAAGTTGTGTACATCTATTGTACTCTTAAACGTATCGATAGTGAAAAGCAAAAGAATTAAATCCTGATGAATTTGAAATCATCTATTTAATTTGAAAATGGAAAGTAAAGAAGCAATTAAAATATATATATATATATATATATATATATATATATATATATATATATATATATATATATATATATATATATATATATATATATATATATATATATATATATATATATATATATATATATATATATATATATATATATATATATATGTATATATATATATATATATATATATATATATATATATATATATATATATATATATATATTAATATAATTTGAAATAAATTAGTTTAATGTTCGAAATATTAGAAAGTTTTTTTTTTTTTTTTTTTGGAAAAGGGTTCATGAAGATTTTGTTAAAAGACTTTTTATTGCGGAAGCTGTGCATGCCACTTTTTATTTTGAAATTTGTGACACTACCTTGATACATTAAAAAAAGAAGTAAAAGAAAATAATTATCAATTTAAAAGCATTTATTTCATTTCAAATTGAAAAATGTGAAAGAAATTAAGTATTTGTGTGTTTTTTTCACTTTAAAATTAAATTGTAATCTGTTTGAAATATCAGCAACAAAAGACATTTTCTACAATTTTCTTTTGATTTAAAATGTATTTAGGATTTTATGACACATATTTTAAGAAAAAAATACGAAAAATTCAGGTACTTGTTTTAATATTTTGATCTCATTTTTGAAAAAAAAAAAAAAAAAAATCTGGAGATTTTGTAAGGGAAGAGTTTGAAAAAAACGGAGTAAACAAAGCAAAAAAGCATATACATCTTCTATTACCAATGTTTGGTACCAAAACTTTATGCCCAAAACATTGAAATGGAGGAAGGGGTCAAATGCGTATTTTTAAAACAAACATTTTAATGCAAATGTTCCTAAAATACATTTTGGTATTGTAAAATACGGACTTGATCAATTTCACACTTAATGCAATAATATCATAAATGAGATATTAATATCATAATGAAGATATAAATAATAAATGTCTTATACTTGATGATTAGGTGTTATCTATTGTTCTGTAAAACCTAAAAATAGTTCAAGCTGAAGTTCACATGACATCTTTTATTACTAACTAGTTGTATCCGCACGGCTTTGCCCGTAGTTGAAAATTAAAAGGTCATTCGGTTCGCCTGTATATTTAAAAATAATGGGTGACGAATTTCTCGCCTATTGGCTATGTTCATTCGCTCTCTCATTCCACGTCATGAAAATTTCGTAATTTACTGGTCCATTTTATGATAATTTTGCTCCGGAAAGTGTTCTTAAAATTGAAATAGAAAAAGAACAAAATTGAATTTTCGAAAAATTGCTTCGAGGTGCACCCCCCACCCCATGCTACAAACTAACTTTGTGCCAAATTTAATGAAAATCGGCCGAACGGTCTAGGCGCTATGCGCGTCACAGAAATCCAGACAGAGAGACTTTCTGCTTTATTATTAGTAACGATGTTTAGTACTAAAAGTTTTAAACCCTAAACATTGAAATGGATCAGGGGTCAAATGCGTATTTTTTTTTAAATCTGGACATTATAATAGCAAGTGATTCTAAAATATCTTTCGGTGATATGAGATACATTTTTGAAAATACAAATTGATACCTAATGCAGTTATTGTCATAAAGGTGAACGAAGATATAAGTAATGTGAATTTCTTATACTTGATGAATAGGTACCTAGCAATGTTGTACAAAGCTTGAAAATAGTTCAAGCTTGAGTACACATATATCGTGTCTTACTAATGTTTGGTACCAAACCTTCATGCCCTAAACATTGGAATGGGGAGGGGGAGGGGGCGAACCCAGCTCCTCCAATTTAACGGCAGCCGGAATCGGTGAAGCGTTAGAAAATAATGCTCTTCGAAATGGAATCGAAAATAAAATGGCCCCAAAGTATGGATAAGGAAGACTGATGAGCGAATATATGAAAAGAGCGATGGATCTTGTATTGAAAGCGCTGAAATTGAATCGATGGCAATGGATTTTGTTCTTCAGCCGTTTTATTTTTTCGTTCAAAGGAATTCTCTGATGTCCTATTCTTCATTCATTTCCATTCACCAACTCGGAGGGGAAGAAAGGTTAGATGAATATTCGGAATTCTTTTGCTGAATGTTTTACAGAAAAAGGCTATCTTCTTCCTTTCCCGAACCATCAGATTGGAAAAAGAGAGCCGGCCATCGGGAAAGGCACGGAGTGCAATCGTGCGATCAAAGTTGCCACTTGGTTTTAAACCATTATTTTACCTCCGCTTGGTTATCAATCGAAAGGATATCCTTATTTTGTATCCCTAATAATGCATTGCATCTTCAACTGTTTCTTGATTACCATACAGTTGATATTTTGTCTCAGTAATGATGATGCATCTACCGCCATTATTTTTCTGCATGACGATGTTTTCTACAATAATCTTACAAATAAATTTTTATCTTTTCTTCAGTGGCCTTGCTACTACAATGTTTTCATTTCTTTCGTCACGCATTTTGATATTTCTTTCAGACTTAGAGCATATACTGTTAAAATTGCGGTTGCATATGGTATTCTTTATGGTTAAACGTTGTAGTACCCAGCAGTAACTCTTTCAGTGTACCATTTTGGATCTCTATGGCAACTCTAGGGGGGTCTAGGTGTGCCATTGGTTTTCCTATGGTACCCTTAAGGGTATCATAGGGAACCAAAATGGTACCCTGAAGTGCAGTACCCTGAAGTCCCCTGAATGGTGGTCGCTGGTGTTACAATGTTTCACACTAAAACTTGCCATATGCAATCCGCAGTTTTAACAGTATTAATATTCCTTTTAAATTTACGTTTCTCTACTTGCTACAAGATCCGCACTGGATTAAGTTACATTGTTCCTATAGCAATACTTTTTTAAGCCCCTAAATTTCTATTTATCATGATAGAAGGTTTTATGTTAAGGTAAAGTACATATCGTCCTCTCAATATAGTTCTTCTATTTGCTATTTCTATCGCACTATTAAGTCTCTGTTGCTCATATACGAGTATTTTGATCAACCCTCTATATCCCTTATGTAAAATTCAGTTTAAAATTCTTATTCATCAAAGCAGTAGGTTTTACAGTAGAGTAAAGTCTAAATCATATTTTAAATCACAGTTCTTATATTTGCTTTATCAGCCCCATTATTAAGTTGTATTCTTCGTACATTTGTATTTTCATTGAGCTTCTATATCTCTTATATTTAATTCCCGATTAAATATATCCTAATAGATGAGTTTATACTAATGTGAAGTACATGCGAGGTTTGGAAATATAGTTCCACTTGCTGTGTCATCCATGGTATTAAGTTTCTAATGTTCATACACAGATGTTTTGATTCATGTTGTATATATCTTATGGTGACTTCACTGTTAAATTTCTGTTCATCCAAACAGAACGTTTTACACTAAGGTACATATCAGTTGTTCAACTGTAGTTCAGGTATTTTCTATATCATTCACACTATTAAGTTTTTACAATTCTCATACGGGTCTATTTTAAGCTTTTATATCAAGTCCTTTAAATTTCTGTCATTCTTATAGAGGGTTTTTTTTCCATAAGATAAAGTACACACACACGAAAAGGAAGATTCTTTTTCAATTTAAGTTCACATAGTTACTATATCCCAGTCACACTATTAAGTTTCTAATGTTCTCCTATACGAATATATTTTAAGGTTATATATTCCATGTGTTGATATCACAATTAAATGTCTATTAATTCTAACAGAGGATCTCCTATTGTAAAGTACATACCTGCTTCTCAATTAAAGTTCTAAATCATTTGTCGTTGCGTTTTGCAGAGTTTATTCTCCCAACTTCGCGTGAGGAAATAATTTCCAGCATAGAGATACATCCCAAAACTAAGTAAATGCCTTGACAGTCATTGATGGTCACTGAAATTGCCATTCGTATGGAAGATGCATCATTTTGAAGGTAAATCTTTAAAAATAAGAAGTGGTCACGCAACAAAAACAACACTTACCAGAGGTTTAACTTGTGAAAACTGAAACTATTAGAGTCTATCCGTTTACGTAACATCCTTTCCGTTTTTCAAATGAAATGTTGTCAAACAGGCATCGAGAACGCAAAGTTAGTTGGATTAATAGCCACAGAAGAATAGCAGAGCAAGTGAATTTTAAAGTTTGATTTCCACTATCATACATTGCAGTAGAACATATATGGGATATCCGTAGATTTTGCCAATTCATTTTATAAAAGAAACTACGAGGTAAAAAAAAAACAATTCAATGCAAAACAAAAGAAACTGTTGAGTGGAAAGTTTAACAACAGAACAATCATAACCTGTACGGAAGAAATCATCCTCAAGGTTGTGAAATCACTTGAAGGACCCCTTGCGGAACAGCTGCGTCGGTTCTGAAAGGCTGACTTCCCTAGTGATTACTTACAGATATGAAGAGATGGAAATCGCTTAGTGTGAGGTCGGGAATGCAAGGAGAGTAGTTCAATATCTCCTACCAAAAAACGCTGCAACAAATCGCTCGTAGCTCTGGTCGTATGTGGTCTGGCATTGTCGTCCAACAACAAAACGCATGTTGTGTGCAGTCGTGGTGGTTTACGGCAAACTGCTTCTGGTAATCAGAGTGGCCGAATAATGGGCAACATTTACGTTTGACCATGTTTCCGTCAATTGAGCTATCTTGAAACCTTACATTTCGCCTTGTTAGTGAACTCCAGTTACATCTACTGGCACAGTTTGAAAGCTCTCGTCGTCTTCGTTATCTTCAGCGTGATTTTCATTTATGCAGAGAACTTGCACACTCGTCAGCGTTCTTGTTACCTTACTTTTTTAAACACCTACGTAAATTGAAATTTAAAGCTTGAACCTTTAAAATTAGTAACAAAAATGACTTCTGATTCTGTAATATTTATGACTAGAAAATTGCTTCTACATTTGAACGAAGCAATTGCCTGCTTGGGTGATATTTTGATAGTTGTAATTTTAAATCTAACTTCAGTGGATTAACTCTAAACTCCAGTAGATAGCGTTCATTGTTGACCATTTTTACGTTTCTTCATTGTCCTAAAATGGCAGTATTACTAGTAAAACAATCTAGTTACCGGAACCAGTTCAGCTCCTTCAAAATAAAGCATTTCCTTGCATGTCAAATTTTATCAAACAATATTATCAAATTAACAGGCCGTGGCGCGCGTTTCATTGTTGATGAGCTCAGCGTTACTCGATCATTTATTTGCTGGGGAGTGTGCCCTAAAGCGGGTAGGTTTCCGAAGAACGCTCGAAAATTGTAGTTTTGGGATTTTTATCGCAACAATTTCGGTTTTATTTCCTAGCAGGGTTCTTGAACATCAAAATAAAAGTGATATTTGTATTATTTCAAAGCCAATATTTATTGATTATTAAACTTTACAAGCATTTGAAAAACCCGCTTTTTCCCTACCAGGGAGCCCAAAGCGGGTAAGCTTAACTAATTGTGATTTGGTACATTTGCCATTCAAATATGAAGTTATAAATGGTTAAAATATTTGACTAGCTACCTGCCATTTTTGTCTATACAATTTTGGTAAAAAATATATGAAAAAAGTTGTATTTAACCAATTTAAAGTCATCACATTTGTTTATAAAACACAAAGAACTAACTGATTAATTAATAGACTTACTAATTGCCGTCCTAAAAAATAGCTTTTTAAAGTTATACTTATCCTATTGAAATAGAAAATCTAAGTCAGTACACGAGTCAAAGAATTATAAATAAATATATGATTAAATTCTATACCTGTGTTGCCCGACCCGCTTTTCCCAAAGGCACGTTTTTTATTTCAGTAATTATAACCTTAAATTTAAAAAAGAAACAAACGAAATGTCTATCGAAGTTTGTAGGTGTATGGCGTCAGAATAATGTAATATCACTGACAATCAAAAAAATAAGCTGGTCTTCGACTAATCACAAGTTTAAAAACTTCTTTTTATTTTTTAGAAATGTATATATTTTTTTTATTATTATTCTAAGCCTATTTGTGCCATGTCGCTTCACTGCTGCTTCTCTGGGACTGATTAAAACTCGAGGATGTTCATGTAAACACGACATACAGTGGCTCCCAAAAGTGTTCGTACACCTACGACTTTCAATGAAATAGGCCATTATCCATTGGTTAGAATTAATATTTCGGAATAGGTATTTTATTATAAGATTTATGATCTATTTTTAACAAAACTACATGAAAATTTTTAATAAACGATTAAAACATAATTTTTAAAAAATCAAAAACCAAAAAGTGCCGGAAATTTTATCTCACAAAAGTCTTCGTACACTTTGAAAAAAAGTCAAAAAATTAGTAAATAATCTAACTTTTTACAAAGTTATTATTTAGTAGAATATCATGCAGTATCAACAACAGCTTTTAAACGTCTGGGAATAGATTTCATTGTTTTTTCTTTCTTTTTTTGTGCAATTTCTGAGTAAGTGTTCAGCCGCACTTCGAGTCCTACTGTTTCTAGTTCGCTTTTCGTTTCAGTGGTGTATTTTCGTAATCTAGCCACCAGATACCTCCAAATGTGTTCCATTAAGTTTAAATCTGGCGACTGAGGAGATATTTCTAAGCTTAAGGACAATTTTTGAGGCACCAAACGCAAACGTGTGCTTCTTATCGTTATCTTGATAAAAAACAAAGTTGTTTCTGATTACCAAATTTTGGGCTGATAGTTTAAATTTTTTTTTTTTTTTCAAAATCTTTAAATAAACAGCATAATTCATTATTTCATCAAAAAATTTCAGATTTCCAAGTTCTGATGCTATAATGCACCCTCACACAAGAGCACCTTCACCGTTCTGATTAACTGATCCAACTAAGTTCTTAAGATTAAATTCCTTATTTTTTCTTCTATTTACAATTATACAACAATTTAACCCAAAATGTTGAATTTGTTTTCATCTATAAATAAGACGTTGTTCCAAAACGTTTTGAGCTTATTTATCATTTATATTGCGACGGAAAGCATAATCTTACTGTTTTTCGCACGAACAAGAAAATTTCTGCGGGAAGAGGTCCCCTTTAATACAGCTAATCAGAGAACTTGGCGAACAATTTTAGGTGAAAATTAAACGTAAAATGTTTCATTCAATTCTGAAGAAACTTTTTCAGCACTCAAACGTGTATTTTTCATAATTTTTTTAACTGTAAACCTCCGATCACGCTTTGTTAACTTTGCCAGTTGACCTTTTCTTTCCTTGTTTTCGGTTCGATTATTTTCTTTAAAGCATTTTATCAAGTACATTACTTTAGAATGGAATAAATTAACTAATTTAGAGAAATTTCAAACCAATTTACCGCTAATATGAGGAAAAAAATCAAATTTCCATTGGTGTTTGTGGTTTTTTACGAATACCAGCCATTTTAAAGTAATAAGCACATTATTAAGGAATAAATAAACAAAAAATTAAAGCCAAATGACTTTTAAGGGTCAATACAATGCAAAAATAATAAAAAAATGACATATGATAAATTTTAATCATGAATTTATTCGAAAATATTTGGGTGTACGAAGACTTTTGTGGCGTATTATTTCTCTGTCTCTTCGTTTTTTGACCCATTTCAAAAAGAAGATCCGTCAATATTTTGAAAAAATTACAGGGTTTTATTTAGAATGACATAGGAATAATGTGAAAAAATATTGGACTTTATATTCGAATTCAGTTTTGAGTTATTTCGATTTTACTGAAAAATTTCAAAGTGTGCGAACACTTTTGGGAGCCACTGTATATATATATATATATATATATTTAATATATATATATATATATATATATTTAATAATATATATATATATATAATATATATATATATATATATATATATATATATATATATATATATATATATATAATATATATATATATTTAATATATATATATATATTTTAATATATATATATATATATATATAGTATATATATATATTTAATATATATATATATATATATATATATATATATATATATTTAATATATATATATATATATATTTAATATATATATATATATATATATATATATATATATATATATATATATATATATATATATATATATATGTATAATCGCTTGGAATTTTTTCCTATTCTTCTTTTTTTTCTTTCTCTTCTCTCTTCTTTTTCTCTTTTTTTTGAGACTAACTTTTCGGGGGGGGGGGTTTGTCCCCCAACCCCCCCCCCCCCTTAGCTACGCCCCTGCTCCTGTATAAAAGGATTTTGATTTAGGGCTCCCGATTTGTGGAAAAGGTCACGTTGGTTGCTTGTGTATACAATGCTTGAAGTACTTGCAGAACAATTTTGGTGAAGTGATTTTGCGTTGCAGAACATGGTTAAGTGTTTTGCTTTGGGGATTAGT